>NC_064286.1:19982619-19993703 GCF_019186545.1 Solanum stenotomum
GGTTGGATCATGCATACACATATGATATCTACTATTAGTATAGATTTACTTAAACATGTTTTGACTTCACTTTGATCATGCATCCTCATATTGTTATTCATAATGCCTATGAAACTATTTCTTGTATTTCGATTATGTCCTTGTCTATTGTTGTGTTGCACCCCGCATACTTAGTACATTCCAAGTACTAACGCATATTTTGCCTACATGATGTCACCATGTAGGGACCGGAGCTACTCTTGATCCTTCTCTCCATTCACGTGGCTAGTACAGTGCTTATCCGAGTTTGTTGGTGAGTCCTCAATGATTCGAGGGCTATGTTATTTTTCCTACTCCTATGTTTTGAGACTTTAGCTTGCAATTGTATTTTGACTATGAGGGGAGCCGGTAGTATGTCATGGCCCCCGTCCTATCTATGTATGTAGAGGTGTGCATTGGACAAGTATTTTGTAAATGAGCTTGACGCTTGTTCTATGATGTCATTTTGAAATAGTTTGCCCTTAGTCCCTATTTCCCGTTAATTAATGTTGATTGTACTTTCGCGACCGATGAAGTGTGATGACAAGTTTGAGAGGCTTGTTTGGGGTTCCTTCGGGTTCCTCATTCGCCATGTCACGTCTAGGCCCTAGGCTTGGGTCGTGACATATGCCCATCCGGAAGTTGGGGCGGGGTATCTAGCAGAAGTCTCTTGAGGTGGATGCTCTTCCGTGAGTAGAGGCGGGGTATCTAGTAGCAACCTCCTTGTCCTATAACTATGTGCCCACATAGGTAGCTAGTAGATCCACTTAAGCTAAATACTAGTTTACCTTAGGCAAGTAGACCAACCCTTACGATGTGGGATAGTACATCAGATTCCATGATCTAGTTCTCATGGTCTATGTCGGTTAAACGCTTGTTCCCACTCTATGAGATGTACATTGTAGTTTCTTAAGGAGTTCTATAAAGTGTGGGTCGTAGTATGGTATGCTATCCACACATGGCACGAGTAGGCTCCAAGAGGGCTATAATGAGTTCTCTAAGTCGTAATAGCTAATGTTTGAATGTGTCCTAAATGAAGTAAATGGGAAGAATGTGGACTTATTGTCTAAATGAAATGATGGATGAGTAGCTTTTATTGATGAAAGAAGTTGCTTAGCATGTTATGTTGAAATGTAAAAGTTCTTGTGTATTGTAGCCTTGAGGAATGTCTAGTTGTGGTATGAAGAGGTTGTATGGGCAGCCACTTCATGTCTTACCTAGGTGTGTCTTAGGGTAACTCTAGATAAAGGTCCTAAGATAATGAATGACTTGTTTTACGAATATGCTTATGTGTTGTAGGTTAGTACTAGTTGAGCATGATTACTTGTGCTGTGAAACATGATGAATGGTAAATTCACTTTTGGTGACCTTAAGGTTGTACCTTAGTATGGGTGGTGGTATGGGACGCTACCCATACATTGCGCAAGGTATAGCATGAGGGTTACTTGAGGTGGAGGCTAAAGGTAAAGGTAAAGGTAAAGGTTTATATGTGATTTTAGTTCAAATGTGATAATGTGACTCGAATGTTGATTATGTCTTATATTATTCCTCTTATGATGAATGTTCATGAAGTTTTACTAAAATGGCATACAAGCATGACTTTCAAGAAAATGTACATTTTTAGCATGTTTTTGCATGGCTTTCATACTTAGTATTTAATTGTGCTAACCCCATTTCCCCCCCTTTGACTAAAGTTTAGGGATTTGAGATGTTGGTGTTCTATGGTTGATGGATAGGTTTCTTAGGTGCTTGAAGATGAAGACTTGGTGAGTCCTCATAGATTCGAGGACAAAACCCAATTCGAGGACAAAACCCAATACGTTCATTTATGTCTTTTAGTATTGTTTAAGTTTTTGTATGGGCTTAGTCCCAATGTTGTATTCAAGATATTAGATGGTTTGAGACATAGTTTATAAAGTTTAGAAAGTCTTCCGCTTGCTTTTTATGAAAGTTGTTTTCGATTGTAAAAGAAAGTTTTAAGTTTATCTGTATCTTCTCCTTATATCGAATGTTATCAATGCTATGTGGCTTGTATGAGATCCATTCGGGGTCAAGTACGCCAGTTACGCCTAGGGGGTACTCTCGGGGCGTGACAAAATTCCTGAAACTTAAGGATTTACATCAGTTATTGAGAAAAAATATGCATTTAAGGACACTAAATCTATCAAAATATAGCCCTAAATGAGTCCAAATTGTGGACTCATCACCCCCTTTTCGGTAAATTCCCTTTGTACAAACACCTTTACACTTTTTCTTTCTTCCTTTTTAGAATCAAACCCTTCCTTTTTTAATGTTCTTCTCTTTGAAGGTTTGAATGTTCTTTAAGAACATCAAGAACACTACGAAGACCAAAAAATTAACTCTCTAGATTTTTAGCTCGGCATTTCACAAAAAATTAGATACAAGCTCTCCTTGATATAGGGAACAATGCCGAATACTTTTTAGCACTCAATTCCTTGCTAAAACTTCCAGATTTCAAAATCCACTTTGTCTTTTTCAAGCTTCTTCAATCTTCAATGATGGTTTCTTCAATAGTGAACCAAACCCTTTCAAATCTCAGCCCTAGACTTGAATAAAGTTAGGGAACACTAATCTAACCTTGGAAACTCCAAAGATGACTCAAATCAACAAGACGTATTTTAGAATTTCTTCAAAAATGAGTAGAATAATTTTTTTTATAAAAACCCATGAATAGATTTCGTAGGAATGAATCTAAACCTAGATCTGATACCAAATGATGTAATTGTCACAAGAGACCTGCTACAATATAATGCGGAATCAAAAGACAAGAAATAAAGATAGATCAATTGTCACAAAAAGAGGAAACAAAGAGCAACCTAAGGGTATATTAAACCGAAAGACCTCACTTCGTTAATCCAACAAGAATCACCTAACTCTTACGATGACCTCCAAGGAATAGATATCCCAAGCAACTCACGTTTCTAAACAAGGTTCAACAAAAGCTTATACCAAGCTTTCAAACACTCAAACATGAGTTTCAGGTTTACAACCACAATATTCAAACAAGTCTGCCTAAAATGAACCCTATAATGCCTATTTATAGTTTTAGGATATACATAGAAGGGACCAAAAGTGACCCGAAATGGCCAATGGGTGAGCTAAGTCTAGCTCGCCCAATCCTCTTGGTGATCTGCCCAATGGGTTCGGCGAGGGATACTACGTGGTTCTTGCTTCCAGTCTCTCCTGGAACTTTGGGCGGTCTGGGGAAACATTTAAAAAAAGTTTCCCTTCTTTCATACTCTAAATGGTGCAATAGAGATATGTAATAGAGATTTATTTTAACTCATGCGTTCTCATATACATTCGACTATCCCCATACTAGATGTGGTTGAAAAGCAAAGTCAGTCATTTATGGATGAGTTATTCTTAGCAACAGTCCTAAGGAAGTCATGAGAATCAAGAGGGGCTTTGTAATGACCCTAAAACGAACTAGTGAAACTATAGCCTCACATGTTGGTTTGAAGTTGGTAACTTGTTAAAAGATGAGAAATGTATTTTAAAGCTTAGTTTAAAGTGCTTTGAGGTCAAACGTCAAGAAACAACTATAACGGCCAGAAACTAGTCCTTGGTTCTAGGGTGTTGTAGTGTCTTGTCGTTGAAGTTTGGTGTGTTGTTTGAGGGTGTAAACTTGTAGAAGTGACTCTCATACTTATATGTACATGTATAGGGGTTAAAAGTCTGGGTACGACTCCGCAAGGACCAACCTAGGGGTCCTCGAAGAGAACCCCAATATTTGCCAACAAGCTGTCAAAACAGCTTGACTCACGGAGGCAATCGATGCCCCTTAGGTCAGTTGATGCCCCGTAAGTCCTGCTCCGTAGGTTAGGATTTAGTCTAGGGAAACTAAGTTCCCATTACCAAGTCCCAGTACCAAACGACGAGCCAACATAACGGCCCGTCACGCCACCTACGGTACGTAGGTGGTGGGTCATAAGTGGGCACTGTTTTGCTGGTGCTAGACACAACCAACTTAGGGGTAAATTTGTCCCCACGTTCCAATTAAGTCATGGACTGTTATTTTAGGTGACTTTAGGTATTTTATGTATATTAAAACATTAAAACCTCCATTTAGACTTCAACTCTCAAATTTAACCCTTCCCTCCCAAAAAGGTTCTCTCTAGAACTCCGTTGAAGGTCAAGGTGAAGATCAAGCTAGGGTTTGGATTTCACTTTCATTTCATTGGATTCAAGAACGCTAAGGTATAGTGATCCTTTATCTAGGTCAAGCTTCACCCTAAAGTCAAATTCAAAAAAGTTATCAAGTTTCCAAAGTTTATGAAAAACCCCAATTCTTACTCAAACTCATAGGTTCTTGCATCACACAATTTCAATTGATAAATTATGATTATATTGATGTTTAATTGATATTTTAACATGAAAAACTCTATGAACCCATGATGTCTCTAAATTCTTAAATTTGGCTTATGAAGCGGGTTGTATGATTAAGATTGGATGTTGATGGAATTATGCTTAGATTGAATTGTATTGTTGATTTCTATTGTTATATAGGTCTAATTATGGTGAATTGTTGGCGAATTGAGAGGTTGTGATTATAGCCTTATAAGGGCAATTTGTGAATGGAATCATGATTGAATTAGTTGTATTGATGATGGATTGATTATGGGACTATGTCAATTGTCTTATATCTTGTATCTATGGGTTAAAGGGGAGTTGTATTGATATAGACTTGTGATCTATTGAAGTTTGATCCGCTTATGGTGGAGGTGTTTACTTTCATGTATCTTATGATTTCGATTGACGTATATATCTCTATGTCTTATATGTGATGGGTCCATGTGTGATCAATATGTGAATGTATGAGGTTGATCTACTGTGAAAGGTTCCCCTAGTAATATAATTAAAGGATGCCCATTGATTGGTAGGATTAAAATACCTTCTCCTTGTGTAAATGAATGTGATGTGATTAATGTATCTTAGGATCGGTAGACCAAATATGGTATCCCTTCCATGAAGTTTGATTGATGTCTTTATTTGGTAGACCTAGTATAGGTGCCGTTTCATGGATATTGAATAATGACCATTAACCAGAAGACCCAATGTAGATGGCGCCCTTCTGGGAAAGTCATGAACTATCCTTAATATGCTTTCAATCGAAAGACCTAGTGATGGAAACCCTTTCTTGTGTAAAGTACTTTGGGTCGGTAAACTTAGTGTTGGTAGCCCTCTCAAGTGAAATGATGTTAATGTGAATGAAATGCTTTATGGGAATAAAGGCTAAGCACCGAGTGGATAGAGTAAGATGGAAACTCTCTTAGTGTTAGGATAGAGTTCCAATGAACATCTTCCTACCCCATAATTATGTGCCCACATAGGATATATATATTAGCTAGTGGTCTACACTAACGCTAACATATCATCTAGTTCTACCTTAGGCAAGTAGAACACCTTCGTCGATGTAGGGTCATATGACACCGGATTCCATGACTCAGATATCATGGTCTATGTCGGTTAAACTCCTATTCCCATCACATGAGATGTGTATTGTGGTTATTTGAGGAGTTCTACAAAGTATGGGTAGTAGTATGGGATTCTATCCATACATGGCACGAGTAGGCTTCAAGAGTGCTTTAGTTAGTTCTCTATGTCTTCAAGACTAATGAATGAAAGTCCTTTAATTGGATCAAATAAATAATGTTTACTTATTGTTTTGATGAAATGATTGAATGAGTAGCTTATATGGATAAAATGTGTTTCTTAGCATGTTGTGTTGAAATATAAAAGTTCTTGTCTATTGTAGCCTTGAGGAATACTTAAGTGCAGTATGAAGAGGTTGTATGGGCGGCCACTTCATGTCTTACCTAGGTGGGTCTTAGGGTAACTTTAGATAGAGGTCCTAAGATGATGAAATGACTTACTTGATAAATATATATATGTGTTATATGCTGGTTCTAGGTGAGCATCAATAGTTGTAATGTGTAGCATGTTGAATGCTGAGTTCACTTTTAGTGATCTTAATGTGTCACCTTGGTGTGGGTAGTGGTATGGGACGCTACCCATACATTGCACAAGGCGTAGCATGAAGGTTGCTTGTGGTGGAGGCTAAAGGTAAAGGCTTATATGTAGTTTTGACTAAATGTGAGGTATGTGACTTGATATGTTGGTTGTGACTTATATTATTCCTCTTGTGATTGTTGTTCATGAAGTTTCATTAAAATGGCATACGAGCATGAATTTCAACAAAATGTCATTTTTAGCATGTTTTTGCATGGTCATCATACTTAGTACTTAATTGTGCTAACTCCATTCTTCTATTTTTCTACAAAGTGTAGGTTCCGACAGGTGATAGCATTCTCTAGTGAAGCTTGGGATTAAAGTTCTCTCAAGATGTATTTTGGTATGTCCTCATATGTCGAGGACAAGTATTTCTATTGTTTCTGGTTTCTTTATGTTTTAAGACTTTGTCTAAGTTTTTGATTATAAAGGGCCATGATCCTATCTTGTTTGATTTTGTCTAAGATGGATATATTGAGACTCAGTATTTCCGCTGCTTTATAATGTAGACTTTTTAATAGTTGGTTTTAAAAAAAGTTTTATTTCTGCACTATTTTTATTACCTATGTAATGAATGAATGCTATGAGGCTTGTATAAGACCCCTTCGGGGTCGAGTACGCCGGTTACGACTATGGGGTGCTCTCGGGTCATGACAAAAATGGTATCAAAGCATAAGATTTTAGGAATGGATTTAGGGTTGATGTCTCACAAGCCACGTCTAGTAGAGTTGTTCATCGATGTGAGTCGCGACACAACTCCTGTACGCAATCAAGAGAATTAAGTTCCGATGGTTCCCCCGGATATGACTAATGAAGAGATTAGGTCGGATTTTCTAACTTTGGCCCAAGCTATGATGGCCCAAGTGAATAGGGATGTGGGGCCTAAAGTGAATGCTATTGGGAGCACTATGGCTTCTAGATTGAGAGACTTTGTGTGGATGAATCCTCCGATATTTCTTGGTTCTAGAGTGGGAGATGATCCCCAAGAATTCTTTGATGAGATGTATAAGATAGTTAATGCTATGGGGGTGACTTCTAGTGAGAAAGCAGAACTTTCTGCCTATTAATTGAAGGATGTTGCCCAAATTTGGTATACTTTATGAAAGGATAATAGGCCGGTTGGAGCGGGTCCCATTGAATGGGAGTTGTTTAAGGAAGCATTCCTTGGTAGGTACTTTCCCCGGGAGAAGAGGGAGTGTAAGGTTGAGAAGTTCATAAACTTTAGAAAAGGTAATATGAATGTGCAAGAGTACTCCTTGATGTTTACCCAATTGTCTAGGTATGCCCCATCTTTGGTGTCCAACCCTAGAGCTGAGATGAGCCATTTTGTTACCGGTGTATCCGACCTAGTCAAGGAAGAGTGCCATACGACAATGCTTCATGATGACATGAATATTTCTAGACTCATGGTCTATGCTCAATCTATTGAGGAGTTCAAGCTTAAAAGGGTGAATAGAGGTTTGAAGAGGGATAGGTTCAATGAACAAAGCCAATCTAGATTCAAGAAGAGAACTCCTAACCAAGATTCTTCAAGTTCTCCCAAGGCTAATGACGACAAAGGTGATGGATTTCAATTTTCTAAGCCTACTTTTCATACTTGTGGGAAGAAACATTTTGAAAAGTGCTTAGCTGGCACTAGTGGGTGCTATGGTTGGGGAAAACATGACCACCAAGTGAGAAATTGTCCTACTTTTACGACTAGAGTAAGGGAGGCCAATCAAGCTTCTCTTAATGGCCCAAATATTGATGCTCAAAAGAAGACTCGTTTCTATGCACTTTAAGCCAACGAGGGCGAACGAGCTAATCCGGATGAGGGTACCGATAAGTTATAAGTTCCTTGTTGTTTCGTGTTGACTTTAGTATGAGCTTACCCTTATGTGGGGTTGGTATATTGAATAGTAGGTTGTTGAGGGTATTGATATCCTTGTCTCTTTTCTTCTATTCTTATTCAAGCTTGTGACCAAGAGTTCCTGGTAGCTTGTTTCATGTTATGGAGTCATGTGTAAATTTCAGTTTCCATAGATTCCTTATGTTATGCATGTTCTAATTGAATTCTTGTTAAATGAGAAAATGAGTTTTCATGAATTGTGTCCCTCATGTTTATATGCACCTGTGATGAGTTGTTTAAATATTTCATGAGTTGACTTGTTGAGCATGCCTAAATGTGCGTTTTTTTTGGAAAGTAGCATAATGTGCTTTTATGAGAAAATGGCTTGTTGTGCTTAATGATGTTGTGATGAGCATGATCTGATTTGGAGAAGGAAGTTCCTCCAATGAAATGAGAAATGGCAAGGTTTGATGTATAAGGAGTTAGTAGATGTATTCATACTTTCTTGAATTGCATGAAGTTGTTTGAGCCTTTTTATGTGGATTTGACGTTCCTCCTAGCTATGCGTGATGTTTATAATGTTGTGTGCGTGATTGTGGGCTGCCAGTCTTGAGTCGTTACCCTTGATGTGTTTTAAGTGTCATTCGTGGACGAATGTTCCTAAGTGGAGGATAATGTAACGACCTTAAAAATGAACTAGTGAAACTAGAGCCTCACATGTTGAATTGAAGTTGGTAACTTGTTAAAAAGATGAGAAATGGCTTTTGAAGTTTAGTTTAAAGTGTTTTGAGGTCAAACGTCAAGAAACGACTATAACGTCCGGAAACTAATCCTTGGTGCTAGGGTGTTGTAGTGTCTTGTCGTTGAAGTTTGGTGTGTTGTTTGGGGGTTTCAACTTGTAGAACTGACTCTCATACTTAGATGGACATGTATAGGGATTAAACATCCAGGTAAGACTCCCCAAGGACCACCCTAGGGGTCCTTGAAGAGGACCCCAACATTTGCCAACAAGTTGTCAAAACATCTTGACTTACGGAGGCAATCGATGCCCATTGGGTCAGTTGACACCCCGTAGGTCCTTCTTCGTAGGTCAGGACCTAGTCTAGGGAGTCTTAGCTCCCATGACCAAGTCCCAGTCCCAAACGACGAGCCGACAGAATGGCCCATCACCCAACTTACAGTCCGTAGGTGATGGGTCGTAAGTGGGCACTATTTTGCTAGTGTAAGACACGATCAACTTAGGGGTGAATTGGTAAATTCACCCCATGTTTCAATTAAGTCATGGACGGTTATTTTAGGTGCTTTTAGGTATTTTAAGTATATTATAACATTAAAACCTCCAATTAGACTTCAATCTCAAATTTAACCCTTCCCTCCCAAAAAGGTTCTCTCTATAACTCCATTGAAGGTCAAGGTGAAGATCAAGCTAGGGTTTGGATTTAAATGGCGATTTCAATTCAATTTCAGGCTAAGATATGGTGATCCTTTATCAAGGGCAAGCTTCACCCTAGAGTCAATTTCAAAGTAGTTTGCAAGTTTCTAAAGTTTATGAAAAACCCCAATTTTTACACAAACTCATGGGTTCTTCCATCAAACGATTTCAATTGATAAGTTACGATTATATTGATGTTTTAAGATGAAAAACTCTATGAACCCATGATTTCTCTAAATTCCTAAATTTGGCATATGAAGCGAGTTTTATGCTTAAGATTGGATGTTGATCGAATTATGCTTAGATTGAATTGTATTATTGATTTCTATTTTGATCTAAGTCTAATTATGGTTAATTGTTGGTGAATTGAGAAGTTGTGATTATAGCCTTGTAACGGCAATTTGTGAATGAAATCATGATTGAATTACTTGTGTTGATGATGGATTGATTCTGGGACTATGTCAATTGTCTTATATCTTGTTGTATCTTATATCTATGTGTTGAAGGGGAGTTGTATTTATATAGACTTGTGATCTATTGATATGTGATCTATTGATGGTGGAGGTGATTACTTTCATGTATCCAATGATGTTCGATTGATGTATATTTCTTTATGTCTTATATGTGATGGGTCCATGCGTGATCAATATGTGAATGTATGAGGTTGATCAATTGTGAAAGGTTCCCTTAGTAATATAATGAAGGGATGCACATTGATTGGTAGGCTTAGAATACCTTCTCCTTGTGTAAATGAATGTGATGTGATTAATATATCTTAGGATCGGTAAACCAAATGTGGTATCACTTCCATGAAGTGTGATTGATGTCTTGATTTGGTAGACCTAGTATAGGTGCCCTTTCATGAATGAATGAATAATGACCATTAACCGGTAGACCCAATGTAGATGGAACCCTTCTTGGAAAGTCATGGGCTATCCTTAATATGCCTTCAATCGGAAGACCTAGTGATGGAAACCCTTTCTTGTGTAATGTACTTTGGGTTGGTAGACTTACTGTTTGTAGCCCTCTCAAGTGCAATGATGTTAATGTGAATGAACTACTCTATGGGAATGGAGGCTAAGCACCGAGTGGATAGAGTAAGATGGAAACTCTCCCGATGTTAGGATAGAGTTCCAATGAACATCTTCCTACCCAATAACTATGTGCCCACATAGGATATATATTATATAGTGGTCTACAACAACGCTAAAATATTATCTAGTTCTACCTTAGGCAAGTAGAACACCTTTGTCGGTGTGGCTTCATATGAAACTAGATTCCATGACTTAGCTATCATGGTCTATGTTGGTTAATCGCCTATTCCCATCACGTGAGATGTGCATTGTGGTTATTTGAGGAGTTCTACAAAATATGGGTTGTAGTATGGGATGCTATCCATACATCGCTCGAGTAAGTTTCAAGAGTGCCATAGTGAGTTCTCTAAGTCTTCATGACTAATGAATGAAAGTCCTCTAATTGGATCAAATGAATAATGTTTACTTATTGTTTGGATGAAATGATTTAATGAGTAGCTTATATGGATAGAATATTACTTAGCATGTTCTGTTAAAATATAAAGGTTCTTGTCTATTGTAGCTTTGACGAATACTTAGGTGTGGTATGAAAAGGTTGTATGGGCAGCCACTTCATGTCTTACCTAGGTGGTTCTTATGGTAACATTAGATAGAGGTCCTAAGATGATGGAATGACTTACTTGACAAATATATATATATATATATATATATATATATATATATATATATATATATATAT
>NC_064286.1:20003000-20255642 GCF_019186545.1 Solanum stenotomum
TGAGTTTATGCATGAAATGAATGGATTACTTGCGTCATGTTTGTACATATATTCCTTGTATTTAATACTCGATGTATTAGCTTAATATGACTCTTGAATGCAAGAGATGAGTTGTATGCATGATTATGATATCATGAGGATGATTATGAATACTTTCAGAATAAAGTGTCTATTATGATAATGCTGTTGTTGTGTCATTGGACGGACAATCACACACACATATCCATGCATGAACATGAATATGATATGACTAAGGTTTTGATTGTATTGGTGAATCTTGAAGGGCATATTATGAAGGTTTGTACATGCTTACAAGAATTGTGTATGAACTCATGATTCACTAAGAAAGTAAAGATCCTATGACTATTGTTTATTTGTGGTATTGATGCAAGATCCTTCTCCCCGTACCCTTACAAATAACTAGGCATGAATTGTCTAGGACTATGATAATATTGCTGTGATGATTGAAAGGCTATTCTCATTAACACTATGAGCACAATTTGAATGATTTACTCACATATTAATGATTCTAAGGTTGAAAGGACATTCTCACCTAATGAATCCATGAGCTACCATGATATTCTATTGGATTGAGTGTTAAGTTACCCTTCCATAAACATGAACTTAAAGGGAATTATGCTTAGCCCCGAGTGGATATGAAAATGAGATGGAAGCTTTTAGGCCAGTTAGTCCGGCTTCCCAATGGGTTCCTTTTACGCCAGTCAGTCTGGGTTCCCAGAACATGTATCTCATGAGATGGAAACCATTTACCTCACTTAGTCCGGCTTTCTAGTAGCAATCTTCTTATCCCATGACTATGTACCCACATAGGTTTTTAGCTAGTTGATCCACCTAAAAGATAAACATGTTAGTTCTACCTTAAGGAAGTAGGACACCTCTTTTCGGTGTAGGGCATGACACCGGATTCCATGTAGCTCACATGGTCTATGTCGGTTACTGCTACATTCCTACATGACAAGTAACATGAACAGGTAACATGAACAAGAACAAGAACATGGGTTATTTATTATGGTTCCTTAAGAGGTTCTACTTACTCTGAATGAGGGTATGGGAGTTCATTTATAAATTGCACAAGTAGCCTTTGAGAGTGGGCATGGTAGGTTTCCCTCATGACATGATTATTCTGAGTTAATGCATGCTTTATTGTGAATCATGAACGTGAACAAGAATATTAACATGGACTATACTTATGACTTCTTAATGAGCTTTAGTTAGTGTGAGTGGGGTTATGGGACTTCACTTATACATTGCACAAGTAGACTCATGAAGGGGGTTATAGTGTGGTTTCCTTATGCTATGAATATACATGAACTTATGTATGAACTTATGTATGCATGATATGGATGGTTGCTATCACTGACTTTACTTATGAGAAGATATAAACACGAAGTTCTCCTTGTCTATGAGTGTTGACTATGGCTTAGGTCAAGGTATGTTATGAGTGATCATGGTGGAGTAGAAGGGATACTTAGTGTAGATAGGATTTTGGGATCCTACCTATGCATTGCAGAAGTAGAGATTAAGGTTGCTTATGTGATAGTTTTATTATGATGAGAAGATCTTGGTATGTGACTATGTGCATGAGCCATGTCTTGTAAAGATTGGGATGTGTATTATGTTTATGTTGGAGACTATGCTTGTTATTATGATGATATCCGTTATGCTATGATGAATTATAATGAGTTGTCTCATGAGCTACATTCTCCAACTATTTCAAAGATGATGTTCAAAAGTGGCATATAGCATGGTTTCAAATAAAATATCCCTTTTATGAATGTTTTAAGGATTTTTAAGCATGGCTTCCATACTTAGTACCTTTTTAATTTGTGCTAACCCCATCTTTCTACATTTTCTATAAGTGTAGGCTTTGGAGATATTTGATTCCATCCTTGTGGCCAGGACCATAGAAGATCAAGAAGAAGAAGATTGGTGAGTCCTCATAGTATTCAAGGGCTTGACCACATGTCCTTTATGTTTTTTTTTCATGTTTAGACATATATAAGGGCTATGTCCCTAAGATTGTATTTCAAGAGTTATATTCCAAGTAATATAGATGGTTTGAGACATAGTGATATAGATTCTCTCTCATTTTATAAAAGAATTCCATTGGAAAGAAAAGTTTTAAATTTCCAACCATTTTCCCTGTGTTATTATGTCATGATATGCTAAGGTCTTATATGAGACTCCTTCGGGGTTCTGTATGCCGTGTTACGTTTAGGGAGGTACCCCTGGGTCATGACAATAGGTCCCAACTAGATCATTCATATTGTTATAGTAGTTTCGATTGTAGTTGTTCTCACGATTTATTTCCCATCCCTAACATAGTTTTCCTCACGGTTGTAGTTGCCATTGTTCTGACCTTGGTTCCCTTGCCTAGGTGCTAATAATCCAAGTTTGAATCTTAGGCGTTGGTTCGAAAATGCCCCATCTGATCATTAACCAAATATATCCTCCTTATAGTAACATTCCTCTACTGGTGGTGGTGGAGTTCTAGTTAGGTAGTTTACCACATTCACCTTTCGCCGCACCTTCACTCACATGTTTCAATACCAAACCCATTTATGTCCTCATTTGAGCCATCTCTTTACCAATATCATCATTAGATGGATTTCATGCAGTTTGGACCGCAAACATGTTCCTTCCAGTATTTGCCTTTCTAGTGCTCCATGCATTATTGTTTCGGGAAATCTACACCAGTTTTTCAGCGATCTCCTCAAATGTGCACTAAACATATGATCCTCCAGCAATAGTATCTAGCACAACCACTCTATTGTCACCCTACCCTCTACAGAAATACTTCTTCAGTGACTCATCATCTATGCAGTGAATTAGAACACTTCTGATGAACGCAGTGAACCTATCCCATGAACTGCTTACAGACTCTCCAGGTAGTGCAACAAAATTGTTTCAGTTTATCCTTGTGATTTAGCTTCTTCGGCACCAGAAAATACATCGCCATGGACACCTTGTGCAATTTGTCCCATGTATGAATCAAATTGTATAGAAGTACTGAAAGAGACACTGCAGCATCATTGGTCAATGGCAGAGGGAAGACTCTCAAAGCTATAACATCCATATCAAATTCTGGTCACCCCACACAACTCTTAGAGACACTTCTCAATTTAGCCATGAAACCATGCACATCTTCCAAAGCTAGACGGAAAAACAACCCTCGTGCTGTAAGAATTTGCATCAGACTGCTTGTTAGCACAAGTGTATGCCCTAGAGGAAGATGAGGCAGAACAATAAGCCCTTCAAATTCAACTGTATTGTAGTCAACGTGGTAGTTCTCATGAAGCTTCAGGGCTGGCTGATTCTGCCCCCTCTTTGGATCATCGAGTAAATTACCTCCATGTACTCGAGTATTAACATTAACAATTCTAGTAGGCTGCATTTCAACACCATCACCTAGACCCTCTCCCATTGGATTGTTTAGTACCCTTTGGTTATTCATTCTGCTTAAAGTCTTATTCAATTATGGATCATAGGGGGTCAAAGGTTCTCCTCGACTCTGTGTACTTGGCATACACTAGAGTAGAAAGCTTTAGAAAGAAATACAAAAAAATATGTAAAATCAGGAAATACTTAATTACAGTTCAATAATATAGTTAAACTTAATCTAAAAGTCATATTCCCCGGCAGCGACGCCAATATTTGATATGCTCAAGTTAAACCTATAATAAATAAGTATAAGAGATCTTTGTCAAATAAAGAACCGAACTTGTAGGTTGGGTTCGATTCCATGATGAATATGGTTCAGAGTTAAACTAAACTCACTATTATATCCGTTTAGTCAAACAATTTACTAGAAAAGTAAACGGGGGTTGGGGGTGGGNAGAGGGGGGGGGGGGGGGGGGGGGGGGGGGGGGGGCGGTTGTAAGCAAGTAATAAATTGTTGATTAAGTAATAAGTAGACAATATTCAAACTTTTAGTTTTCAATATTAGAAAGAAACTAGGGTATGTGTGTTCCCCACAAGCTCTTAACGCGGTAATTCTAATATTATTAATCATTTCCTAATGTTTTACATGCACAGTTTGTAAGTTAGGTATCCCTAAGTGATTGGACCTCCAAGTAGGAAATTTCACCACGCACCTTGGTCCGGCTACAGGTGTATGCTTTACTAACCCTTACCTTTACCCCAGTTAGTCATCACATCAATGTATGACTTAGTTTTTACCCTCACTCCAATTGACATTACACTATTAGATAGCATCCACTAAATCTCTGCTGTTAATTCTTTTCTAATTCACTACCTCCTTGGTCGGGGAAGTAGAAACAAGACGAGTTCTAACGTTGGTCACCGTTAAAAAAAATTCTAAACTAAAGACATAAGAATACATGTATAAACACTATTCAAGATTTTCATAATTATTATTCATACTTTGTTAATTGCTCATGGTTCCCACAACCCTAATTGTGGATTTAGCTACTCATGCTCGAGAGTTCACAATTCATAATTAGATAAGAAAAATTCATGATCTTACAAGTATAATTGATGAAACACAAAATATTTAATTGAAATTTGAAGTGAAAATTGTATTAAATGAATTATGGAAATCAAATTGGTAAAGTTTGCAAGTTAATTCCCAAAACAGAAAAAACTAAGAGTTTACAATAATATCTAACCCCCAATAATGAGGATCACAAATCCTATTTATAGAAAACAAGTCATAAATAAAATAGGAACGAAAAAAGGAAATAGATTGCTGGAACACGGCTTCTATCGAGGGCATAACCTACGGACCATGGGTCAACCAACGGTTCATAGGTCACCCTCTGTGGTTCAACACCTAGAACCTTTTATGCGGTACTGGAATATTTAATTCTCAGATCATCAATGTCAATCATACTGGAGGAACTGTGAGTCGACCTACGGTCCGTCATCTGCACCGTGGTTCCACACTTGGTCAGACTTCCTTGATGTTCAACCTATGATGCTGACCTATGGTCTGTGGACTGGACTAGGGTCCATCCTGACATTCCATGGATGGAGCATTGGAAATTCAAACCCCGGACCAAGACCTACGGCTACCCATCCATTGCCCGTCGTTGGACCTATGGTCCCTGGGTCACTTTGTTGGTGGCTACTTCCGCACTTTTTCAGCTCTCATCTCCATTAACCGGATCTAAGCCTATTTCATGCAAAAATTACACATAGAACATTATTCCTAATAACAAATTAGCTCAAGACGCACACAAATTCAAAGTGAAACATATCAAAAATATCTTAAACTCACGGTATATCAGTTAGTACCCATGCTCCTTATGAAATGATGTGTATCTGAGTACCTGTATTATATGATGAGGTATTGGGGGTAAGTACCCATAATATAAAAGTACGTAAGTCAAGAGGCGAATGCCTATTAGCCTTTATGAGCTAGGAATTGAGGCGAATCCCCATGTCTTTAAAAGTAAGTATCACTAATATGATTATGTTATGAAGTTTACTGGGAGTGTTTCTAGATAGGACTCCCATGATGTAGGTTGCACTAGAGGCATTGACCTAAGTCTTGGCTAAGGATAAGTGAGGTTATTTAAGGAAGTATTCCTCTTTCTTTATGATGCTTATTATGTTTTGATTATGATTATGCCTTATGTCTATGTTGAATAATGCTTATGTTGTGTTCTTTATGCTAGCCATCATATTTAGTAGTTGCTTGTACTAATGCATACTCTTGCCTACATTCTTATCAAATATAGGGTTTGGTGCTATTGATTCACACTTGTGGATATGTTCTTAGTGGATTGAAAAGTGAAGATTTGGTAAGTCCTCATTGTATTCGAGGATTGGATCACCCTTTATATTTTATGTCTTTCTTTTCATGTTGGACTATTGTATGGGCTGCGTCCCAAGATTTTATTCCCTTATGTTAGATGGTTTGAGACAATGTTGTTAGATTTCCGCTCATTTTATAAAACACTTCAATTCTATTGAAAAGTTTAAAATTTCTGCACTTTTCTAATATTTTATGTTATGGTATTCTAAGTGGCTTGTATAAGGCCTTTCGGAGTCTTGTAAACCATGTTACATCTAGGGGGTACCCTGGGTCATGGCAAACTTGGTAATCAGAGAACAAGGTTTAGAATAGTTTTAGGATGACTCAAAGCATGTCTAGTAGAGTCTTGTTCTTAAGTGTGAAGTGTTCCACATTTATAAATGAGAGGCTATTAGATGTTTATCAAACTTCATTTCTTCACTTCTCTAATTTGTGCCATGGAGTTTAATTTTATAAGTTTTTCTCCTTATCTGTTCCCGATGGTTTTCAAGATATGACTACAAGAAGGGCTAATAATTGAAAGTTGGAGGAAGGTAATGTTGAGCAAGAGGTTCCTCCCCAAGCTCCTCCTCAAGCTCTGCTTGACCCATTGAATGAGAATGTGACTAATGAGGAATTTAGGTCAGCTTTCAAAGTGTTGTATCAAGTCATGAAAGGTCAAGCCAATAGAGAGGTGGTTGCTCCCATGAACCCAAGTGTGGGTACGAACAAAGAAAGAGTGAGGGACATTACAAGAATGAACCTTCAAGAATTGTATGGCTCCAAAGTTAAGGAAGACCCTCAACATATTATAGACGAGGCTCACAAGAAACTTGCTATTATGGGAGTGATTTCGGAAGAAAAGACATAATTGGCCACTTATCAACTCAAAGTGGTTGCTCAGATTTGGTTTAATCAGTGGAAAGAGGCACGACGGGTGGAAGCGGGTCCCATAGAATGGGAGAGGTTCAAAAGCACCTTTCATTACTGATTCTTCCCTCTTGAGATGAGAGAGGCTAAGGTACTTGAGTTCATCAACCTTACACAAGGGATATGAGTCTAAGGGAATACTCTTTGAGGTTCACTTAACAATCCAAGTATGCTCCTTCTATTGTGGTGAATCGTAGGGCCAAGATGATTAAGTGTGTATTGGGTGTATGAGATATGGTAGTTAAAGAGTGCCGCACCACTATTCTTGTCCATGATGTGAACATCTTCGCTTTAAGGTGCACGCCCAACAAATAGAAGAAGAAAAGATCAAGGAAAGATCTAGGAAGGTAAAAAGGGAAAGAGTGGATGATGGCAACTGTGCACCTTCTAGGTCCGATGGACAGGGCCGTTCTAGATTCCGACAAAGGATCTCCGGGTAAGATTCTACAAATGCTCCTCCGAGGTAAAGAAATGAAAGGGTGTGTAACCCTAAACCCCAAGGAGATGGTTGTAAATATTTGATGCCTACTTGTGCTAAATGTGGAAGAAATCATTAAAGGAAGTGTCTAACGGGATCTAATGCTTGTTTCAGCTGTGGAAAAGCAGATAACAAAATAAGGGATTGCCCTTTGGTTACTAGAAATGAGGAAGACAGTCTTCGTAGGGCTCTACCCTACCCTTCATCCGATCAAAGTGGCTCGGGTGAAAATGCTCCTCCACAAAACTATTTTTATGCTATTTAAACTAGAGCTGATCAAGATAGCTCCCCGGATGTGGTGATGGGTATGTTAAAAGTCTTTCATTCTAATATGTATGCTTTGCTTGATCTAGTGTTCTACTTTATCCTTTGTGACTCTCTTAGTGGCTATGTGATTTGATACGCTTCCCGATGTGTTATTAGAACCTTTTTCGTTTCCTACCCTGGTTGAGAATTGTGTGGTGGCTAAAAGAATATATAGGAGATGTCCCATTTCCTTATCCCATAGAGTCACTAATAGATTTGGTGGAACTTGATATGATAGAATTTTATGTTATTTTGGGCATGGATTGGTTGCATTCATGTTATGCATATATTGATTGTAGGACTAGAGTGGTCACGTTTCAGTTTCCAAACGAGAATATCCTTGAGTGGAATGGGGGAAATTGTATCCCAGAGGTCAAATTTTTTCCTACCTTAAGGTAAAAGGATAAATTCTTAAGGGTAGTATCTATCATATAGTGAGGGTGAGGGATGTGGAGTCCAAAACACCTAATCTTGAGTCGGTCCCAATGGTAAAAGATTTTCTAGAAGTATTCCCCGATGACTTACCTTGTTTTCATCTTGAAAGGGAAATAGATTTTAGAATTAACCTTATCTCGGATACACAACCTATTTTTATTCCTACTTATAGAATGGATCTGGCGGAACTTAAGGAGTTAAAGGATCAATTGAGGGATTTGTTGAATAAGGGTTTCATCCATGGAGTGCTCCGATGTTGTTTGTTAGAAAGAAGGATGGTTCACTCCATATGTCTATTGATTATCGACAATAAAACAAAGTGACCATTAAGAACAAGTATCCTCTTCCAAGAATTGATGATTTATTTTATCAAATTCAAGAGGCAAGTTATTTCACAAAAAATGATCTTCGGTCGGGTTATTAGCAGTTGAGGGTTAAAGAGGAAGACATTCCAAAGATAGCTTTTAGGACCCGAGATGGTCACTATGAGTTTTTAGTGACTTCCTTTGGGTTGACTAATACCCCAGTAGCAGTCATGGACTTGATGAATAGGGTTTTAGGCAATACCTTGATATGCTTGTGATTGTGTTAATCGATGATATTTTGATCTATTCAAGAAGTGAGGATGAGCATATTGATCTTTTTAGGATTGTATTGCAAGTCCCCAAGGACCAACAACTTTATGCAAAGTTTAGCAAATGGGAATTTTGGTTAAGCTCCTTGGCTTTCTTAGGCAATATTGTTTCAAGAAAGGGTATTGAGGTACATCAAAAATAAATAAATGCGGCCAAGAGTTGGCCTAGACCTCTATCACTGACAGATATTAAAAGTTTTTGAGGCTTGGTCGATTTTTATAGAAGAATTGTTGAGGGTTTTTCTACTATTACTCCTCCATTGATGGCTTTGACTCAAAAGAAGGCCAAGTTTATATGGTCGGATGCTTGTGAGAAAAGTTTCCAAGAGTTGAAAGATGGACTTACTTCCGCTCCGGTGTTGACTTTACTAGAAGGTACATATTATTTTGTGATATATTGTGACGCCCCTAGAGTTGGGTTGGGATGTGTGCTTATGAAAAATCGTAAGGTGATTGCCTATCCTTCAAGGGAACTAAAGGTTCATGAGAAGAACTATCATACCCCAAGACCTTGAATTAGCGGCGGTGGTATTTTCCTTAAAGACTTGGAGGCATTATTCGTATGGAGTCCAAGTTGATGTTTTTACCTACGATAAAAGTTTGCAATATGTGTTTACCCAAAAAGATCTAAATCTTCTCGAAAGAAGTTGCCTTGAATTATTGAAAGATTATGATAGGAGTATTCTTTATCACCCTGGAAAACCTAATGTAATGGCAAATGTGCTTAGTCGAGTGTCCTTGGGTAGTGTTGCACATGTTGATGATGATAGAAAAGAGTTGGTTCGAGATGTCCATTGATTGGCCCGATTGGGTGTTTGATTGGTAGACTCCGCCAAGGGTGGTGTGATGGTTCATAAAGAGTTAGAATCATCTGTTGTGGCAGATGTTAAGGCAAACCAATGTCTAGATCCTACTTTGTAGAGTTAAAAGAGGCGGTACTTTAAAAGTCTGTTAATGCTTTCTTCCAAGTGGGGGATGGTGTATTTAAGTATCAAGGTCGGTTATATTTTCCAATGTGGATGATTTGAGAGACATGATTTTATCTGCAACTCATAATTCTCGGTATTCTATCACCTGCGAGCCAGCAATATGTACCGTGATTTGCGGGAGATCTATTGGTTGAATGGGATGAAGAAGGATATTGCGAGTTTTGTGGCCATGTTTCCAAATTTCCAACAAGTAAAGGTTCAACATGATAAACCGGGAGGTTTATCCCATGACATTGGTATTCCCACTTGGAAGTTAGAAGATGTGAATATGGACTTCATACTAGGGTTGACACAAACTCGGTGACAATATGATTTGATTCGAGTTATAAGTGACCAAATGACTAAGTCTTCCCACTTTCATTCCTATCAAGGTTTCTTACTGGGGGAAAGACTTTGCTAATTTTTATTTGACTGAGATGGTAAGGTTACACGGGGTACCCTTGTCCATTATCTCTGATAGAGGTACGCAATTTACTTCTCAGTTTTGAAGGTATTTTCAAAAGGGTCTTCGCACCAAAGTTAAGCCTCATACAAAATTTCACCCCAAATTGACGATCAAGTGGAAAGAGCAATCCAAACATAAGAGGACATATTAAGAGCTTGTGTGATTGATTTTAAGGGTAATTTAGGAGACCATTTGCCATTGATTTGCCTATAATAATATCGACCATTATAATATTGGTATGGCTCCGTTTGAAGGCCATTATGGTAGGAGGTGTAGATCTCCTATTGATTGGTTTGAGGTGGGTGAAGTTACTTTGATAGAACCCGAGTTAGTCCATAAGGCTATTGAGAAAGTTTGACTTATAAGATAGAGGTTGAGAATGGACCATAGTAAACAAAAGTGGTAGGTGGATGATAGAAGGAGAGACCTTTAATTCGACGTACTTGATTGGGTTTACTTGAAAATGTCACTCATGAAGGGTTTAATGAGGTTTGGAAAGAAAGGGAAGCTTAGTCCCCGTTTTGTAGGGGCATAAAAAAATTTGAGGCGTGTTGGTAAGATTTCATATGATCTCGATTTGGTAAATGAGTTGGCATCGGTGCATCCAGTTTTCCATGTCTATATGTTGAAAAAGTGTGTTGGAGATCCGACATCAATAGTTCCCCTAGAAGGGTTTGAAGTGAAAGAGAACCTTTCTTATGAAAAAGTTCTGGTTGAGATTCTAGACCGGCAAGTTAAGAAATTGAGGAACAAAGAGGTTGCCTCAAAAAAGGTGTTGTGGAGAAATCATCTAGTTGAGGGTGCTACTTGGGAGACACAAGTTGATATGAGGTCCCAATATCCCCATCTTTTTCCTCCATTTTTTAGCTCGAGGTAATGACTTCCTCTTGATTTGTTTTTTTTTGAAGTCATGTGTGTTTATTATGTGCTCATGATTTCCTTAAATTTGCATGTTTGTGAAAAATCCTAGGTTTTGACATAAATGGATTTTATGTGTATTTTCCCCATGTTGTTGAGTATTGAGTATGAGTTGATTATAGAGTTCATGAGATGAGATATTTAGCATGCCTTAGCTTGTAGTGGAGATTTCCCCCTTGAATGTGTACTTTGTGCACAATTTTGCATGTAGGCTCCATGAGATTGTGTTGAGCATTGCTTTTAAGTTGGAGAACGTAGTTCTTATTTAAGTGTATGAAATCAATAAAATTTCAGGCATATTGGGTTGTTAGATGTAGTTCCTACTCCCTTATGGTGCATTGAGTATGTGGTGATGTGAGTTGATGTTTCCTCTTTAGTTGTGTGCATTTAGATGAGTTGCATGAATGATGGACTCCTAGTCTTCAGTCTTCTCGATTAGAAATGTGCCTAGAATCTCAATCGAGGACGAATGATACCAACGGGAAGATAATGTAACACCCCGAATTTGAGTTAGAGGTGAGCAGGAAAATTGCAGAACTGTAGGGAGCCATCAACAAAGGCCAACCACGGCCTGTGGGTCGAACCACGAACCGTAGGAGGGTCCGTGGATTGGCCACCCCAAAACAGCTCCAGCGGTCCAGGATCACGACATGACCAACAGACCGTCGGTCAAACTATGGTCCCTAGTCGGAGGCCCGTAGGTCGAACCCTCAGAAAACCAGTCTCTGATCATCAAACAACTATTGATCAGGACGAATCATGTGTCAGTCGACTATCCGTCCGTCAGAGGTACGTGGATCGAGAACTGATAATTATTTTAGGGGTATATGGATCTTTTCTAGTTCTAATTAAATCAATGTGGTGTCGTTTTTGCCTAGACCTAGACCACATATATAAGTATTTTTAACCCCTAAAATCCCCCATTCAATTCACTCTCTTAAATCTCGAAAGAAAACCCAAATCCTCTCTTTAGAAGGTGGTAGAAGAATAAGAGAAATTCAAGCTAGGTGAAGATCAAGTCTCCCAATCTTCAAGCTTTTTTCGATTTTGTGACTAAGGTTTGATGGCTTTTCATCCATGGGATACTTCCTCCGATGGAGTTCCCTAGAATTCCACAATTTGGAGAAGAATTTCCCAAATCTAGTTAGGGTTTCTTCCATTGTTGTGGGTTATGATGAATGTTGATCCAATTGAGTGGATTATGATTGTTTATGACTGAATTGATAGAATTTCATGTATTTAGGATGAAATTACATGTACCCATGCCCATCCTATGATTTTAGGATTGATATGATATGTGGGTTTGATGCCATGTAAGGGAATCTCTATGGGCTAGATATCTCCTAATAGGATTGATGATTTATGACTAGAATTGCTTGTTATTGAAGCATATCTAATGAATATGAATTTAATTATTTAAAAGTCAAGCATATATGATGATCACGAGATGTCTTGCTTTGAGAGTAAAGCTTAGACTACGAATTGTTGATCGATTGATGTTACGATGTGGAAGGGATACTTCCCATGATGAATTAATAAGCATGATGGAGTGAATGTGAAAGGTTTACTTACATAAATGATTCTACATTGAAAGGATTTCTCACGTAAAATGAATCTAGACAAAAATGCTTAATGTATGCTAAGGCTAGAGGCGATTACCCTTGACCTCCATATGTAAGGATATGCGGTGACTTCCCCATACTCCTTAGAGTTGAATAAGAAGTTAGTCCCCACGTTCTTACTATGATAAATGGACATGGAGGCGAGAACCCATGTTCCTTATGAAATGATGTGGAGGCCAGTACCCGTAATCTAAAATTAGGTAAGGCAAGAGACGAATAACCATTAGCATTATGAGCTAGACATTGAGGCGAATCTCCATGTCTTTAAAATTGATTATGGCCAATGTGATTATGTTATGTAGTTCACTTGGAGTGTTGCTAGATTGGCATTCCATGATGTAAGCTTGACTAGAGGAGGGTGGCCTAAGTCTTGGCTAAGGATAAGTGAGGTTACTTAAGGAGGTATTCCTGATCTTTCTTTATGATGCTTATTATGTCTTGATTATGATTATGCATTATGTCTATGTTGACTAATTCTTATGTTGTGTTGTTTATGCTAGCCATCAGATTTAGTACTTGATTGTACTAACGCATACTCTTCCCTACATTCTTATCAAATGTAGGGTCCGGCGCTCCCGATTCAATTTTGTGGCTAAGTTCTTAGTGGATTGAATAGTTAAGCTTTGGTGAGTCCTCATTGTTTTCGATGATTGGATCACCCTTTAATATTTATGTCTTTCTTTTCATATTGGACTATTGTAGGGCTGTGTCCCAATATTTTATTCTCTTAGGTTAGATGGTTTGATAAAATGTTGTTAGACTTCCGCTCGTTTTATAAAAGACTGATTGTATTCAAAAGTTTTAAGTTTCTGCACTTTTCTATTACCTTATGTTATAATATGCTAAGTGGCTTGTATGAGGCCTTTTGGGATCTTGTACGCCATATTACATCAAAGGGGTATGATGTTTGCGTAATCAAGACACAACTTCCAATGGAAGTGTCTACGATTGTACAATAGTTAAGTAACCCAAACAAGGGTTGGGGTCGAGTCCCAAGGGAGTGGGCTTGAGAATTAATAGAAAAATAAAATTCAATTCTAGTTAGTCATAGCTAAAAACATTATCGAATATAAATATGTTAAATCTAAGGGGTGACGCAAGCGTCAATTATCAATGGGGGTTAGTCACAAGTAAGTAAAAACAACAAAAGTGCAAAGAGTACTAATCAAGGAGAGGAGATTCTTGGGATGTGATAGGAATACGTGTTAGACTAGACTATTGGGGACATGCTTTTCACAATATATCAGTTGAATATTTGTGAATAGGCTAGACTATAGTGGGGTAAATTCTCTCTCGAGCAACTTACCCCGAATCAAATGGGTTCCTCTCGGACACCCACTTGCTGCATGAAGAATAACCTCCGCCTTAGCCCACTCACCCTCTTGAGCTGAGTGTGTGGGAGAAGGACTAGGGTTCACTCTCTCGAGCTGAACCTCATGTTGACCCACACTCATTGGCCATCAATGTAGTAGTCTTAGTTTTACGACCTTTCTCTTGAGCAAGTCGAAAACAGAAAGGGGAAATCATATTTGCAACTACAATTTCATTAAGTTCCAACACAACTACTAAACGAAATTACATCTAAACAACAAATAAACTATCAGCAAGCAAGACCCAACAATTAATCTAACCCATATTCATAAAAACACACCCCAAGAATTGGGTTTAAGCTAGACATGTAAGAGAGAGAGAAATTTATACCAAAATGAATTTGCATTCAAATAAGTATGAATATTTTAGTCTCAAAACAAGCCAAGAGTGAAGAATCCAAGAGACCCAAACCCAAAATGTTGGAGCTGAAACTCTTTGAATCTTCAAGTTCATCAAAACCCTCTCCAAACTTAGCACTCGAAAATCTATGTTAAAAATTATATATTAAAAATATGCTATTAAGCTACATCTCTCAACGAGTATTTATAGTTTTCGAAAATTTGTGCTGCAGCGGATCATTCGGCAGCATTAGTCGAGATCGCAGATCAATTCTCCGTCTTGCTCTATCCTTCAGCATCGTTGTGTTTTGGATCATTAGGTGACATAGTACAGCTTCGCGAAACTTCTCGGGGATACGCCAACTTCACCTTTTCACCACCGACTTGATCCATTTTTTTAGGGCTCAGCACACTGGAACAAAAGGCGAGGATAAGACCTTTTGGCGACACGCCGAATGGGTTCAGAGATTCTCAGATCTTCATTTCTTCATTTTTTCAGCTGCTTTTGTTCCTTTTTTTGCCAAGTAATGTCCATGCTTTCCCTCAAACTCCCAAATACCTGAAACTTAAGGGTTTTCATCAGATATTGAGATAAAATATGCATTTCAGGACACAAATTCTATCAAAATATAGCCCTATATGAGTCCAATTTGTGGACTCATAAACACCCTCAACTTAAAATTTTGCTTGTCCTTCAGCAAAATCGAGTTAAGACATTCAATTTACTTATGCAAAGATCAAATGTGCACTCAAAGATTCAAGTTGTGACTCACCAATATCAAAGAATCTCATGCTCACAATACTTGCTTCAAATGCAAGTACATGCTCAACCAAAGTGTTCAAATTCCCTCACACAAGGAATGATTCCATATTCACAAACAATGGTTTAATCATTTAAAGTTCTGGAATCAAATGCAACGCTTAGACTCACAAAGAAGAAATTCCACCCATAGGTTTGCCCATATTTTCCACTCATCACTTACTTCAGGTCACTCAAGATCCAGAAGGTCTTTTAAAGGCTTGTAATGGGGCTGAGTGCAAAGGTATGGTCATTTCGGCTGAAAGACTTTCATCCTCATAAAATGTGGTACTCACAACACTTTCTTTCCTCTTCTTTCATCATTTTTTTAGTGCTCATAAGTCATCATATTATTCACTTTCCATGAATTTTTTGGATACCCCATTTCTTTTGTACTTTATTCCACAACTTTGTTTTTCATTCTTTTTCTTTTCTCTCTTTTTTTTATATGGAGGTTTCCATTTTTCTCAAAACCATGGGTAAGAGGAGACTTTCCTTGCACTTCTTGACTTGCCCTTATCTTTTCACCACACCTCCAACTTAGGCTTTTGGCCTAAGCTGACTATTCAACTAACCACAACTTCATGATGATTATGGGTGATGGATAAAGAAAGGTATAGTTTTCATCAAGTTTCTTTCAAAGGAAGGTAAGGTAAAGGGGTGTTCAAAAGCGGTTCACACACTGACAAGGTAGGTCACAAAAGAGGTATATGTCAAATTAGCTCACACACTTAGAAGTTGCCTAAGATCATATCAAGAGATAACATCACTTAGTTGACCGGACCAACGGGGAAAATTCTAGGATCTATCATGCATAGTTCACAGGTAAGCTCATCACACTAGGCATTGACACTATAAGTCAAACAAGACTCCACACTTTCGCTAGTGTGCAATGATCATATCAAGAGACTGAATTTGATACTAGGAAAGTCATAACGACATGGAAAGAGTTCACATATTGTCTATGTAACCTCATTTGGCCTCATTGTAGCTGTACATTCATGTTCGTTTGATTGAGAGCACTATTCAAGTCACTGGTATTGATCAGAACTGGGACTCAAATTTTGCAAAAGAACAACCATATTCAACACACGAGAGGTGGCAAAAAATTTCGGACGGGTCAAAAATCATTTTGCAATTTAAAATAAAAGGAGCCACAAGCTCAAACATCCGCAGAAAGCAGTATAAACAAAATTTAAGTACAAACCCCAAATATAAACAAAGGTGGGCCTCGCCCCACCACAAATAAAAACATTTGTCCTCAAATGCAAAAAAAACAGAATCCAAAATGTAAAATAAAGAAAGATAGAGTGGGAGGTAAAGAAAAATCATGTCGATGCAGTCGCTCCATCTGTCTGGGCTTTAGTGCCCGGAGTAACCCCAGAAGGAACAAAAGTGTCATCTTCACCAAGGTCTGTTGATTGGGAGTTTGCTAGAAAAACATGCACCCCTCTGCAAAATCCCCTGGCCCATGGAGGAGTATTAGGGTCTAGGGTAATGGTTTTCTTGGCAAGAGTGGGCCTATTGCCCTTGCCTTTCCCAGTAGTTGTGGGTAGTTTCGAATCTTTTCCTTTGGACGGACCTGCATCTTCCTTTATCGCAATTCCTTTGGACTTCTCTTGAGCTAGTGTTATTCTTTCAACAACTTTAGGTTTAGTCATATCTACAAAATGTCGAACAGAAGTTAGAGAAATATTTGACAAAAGCACTGATAAACTTCGCCGACCCTTTTGGCAAGTCGCAATATCATTCGGCGATCAAAAGTTAGTCCGTTGAAAGCTACGGTGCACATAGATCCAGGGTTGTTGACAAGGGTAAAGCGAGAGTTTCGGTGAGTCGCCAAAAGTCTTTGGCGACCTTCAACTTCTTGCCGAAAGTTACAGAATTAACAACACATTTATCATTAAATTAAAGGCGATATGGGTACGTAAGGCGAACCACCAAGTGGTTCAGCGAGCTCGACCCAGCTCGCCATATGGGTCAACGTACCTATTCTCAATCCATTTTCTCAAAATCAACCCTATAACCCCTAAAGACAAAATCAAAGTGTGCCCCAGTACAATCAAGGTATGACCCATAGCACCCAAACACAACCCTTCGGATTTTAATTTAAATTAAGGCATACAATTACTAGAATTCAATAGTCACTACTACTCGAATAAGATTTCTAAATTAAAGCATGCGCGCAAACAATCTAGTCCTATCCAGCAGTGTCAGAATACTTTCATCAAGATCTGGTTATCGAAAATGAGCATAAATTTTAATAAAATAAATTTGGAGCATTCAAAACCGACAGCTTGTGCTGTCTACAAAATGTTTGATATTCTAGGCGGCAAGGTCATACAATTTAGAGCAGAAATCAACAAAAATACAATAGTGATGCGACGATATTGAAAGTAAACCTAGGTGTAATTTTGTAAAGTTTTAAAAGAAGGGAGAGCATAGGAAATGGAAACTTGTAAACCTTTGGCTTTAAAAACCGTCCAGTTCTTGACAACTCGGCGATATTATTCGTGAGCGCTGAACCATTCGGCGTCACGTCGAGCAATCATATTCTTCACAAATTCTCATAGAATACCCCAGTTAATTGGGGAGTCCAAATGGCGGTTTCTGCCGGGATAGCCAACAAGGTCGTCTATTCGCCAAGAATTTCTTATGCTCACCGAGTCTTATAAACTCTAATGTAATTTTGTCTTGAGTCGAATGATGGTCTTGTTCAGTGTACCAAACCATTTGGCGATTCGCTGATTGGACCTGTTGCTCGCCAATTTGCACTTTCTATCACTTTCCACACTTCCATCTGCACAATCAACACACCATTATTTCATCAAAGCAACAAAAAGCAATAAAGGGTTTTGGGTTACCTCCCAAACAACGCCTTAGTTAACTTCGCGGCACGATGCAAGTCTATGTTCAAACCTCATTTTTTGGGTTGACCATAGTGTCAATAGGCAAATCCCCTTGCTGTGTCGGATTGAGGTGAGACGAGATATGACCCATCTTCTTTTGGGTTTTGGCACTCATGGGGAGGCATATCAATCCTTATCCTATCCTTTCAATCTATATTACGGTCCTTCCATTGACGATCTCTATCCTTTCTACCTTCATCTCTAGCCCAACCTTAGTTACCACCCTGCCTTGGGTAGTTTGAACAATATCCACCGCCTTGATTGGCTAATAATTTACCTCCTCGTTATAGAAGGCTTCAAACTTCATCTCCTCAGGACTTGCACACCCGACCCACACGGCATTGACACCACGGGCACCAGCCCCCATGACATTTTTGGATAAAATGTCAAGCGGTGTCATTATCTTGGCCATGTTTTGCTCTCTCATTACGTTTTTCAATCTGCTCCTTGGATAATTTGAAGGTGAGAGGAGAAACTTGATCCTCGGGAGTGTACCACGCTCTATTGATTATTGTCATGCAATCTAATAGTTGGGCTGCTACTACATATGGATGCTGCATTAAGCCTCCAGGCAAAGTTGGTCATCGACCCCTTTGTTTACCTAGTCCAAATTCCGGTAAAAGTATTGAAGCAAAACATTATCAAGCAAACCATGGGTTGGGCATTGAAGCACCAACTTTTTGAAGTATAACCATGTTTTGTGCAGAGGCTCTCCTTCCAAACACTTAAAGCTCTGAATCCTATCCCGAAGGGTCATCATCTTCGAGGGAGGGAAAAATCTCACTTGAAATGTAGTTACCAATTCCTCCTAGGAAGTGATGGATTCATGCGACAACTCGGCCAGTCATTTGCATGCCCCTCCCATCAACAAGAAAGGGAATAATATTAGCCGAACTGACTCCTGAGATATGTTTTTGAACGATAATGCTTCGCACACATCCATGAAGTTCAAAACATGCTCGTGAGGATCCTCGTGAGCCAACCCGCTAAAAAGTCCATTTAGTTGCAAGAGTTGCAACATAGTACTCATTATGTGGAACATTGCATTACCCTTGACTAGAGGTCACCGGATTGCTCCAATACCTCCCATGAAATGGGGACAATTGATGTTGGGCTCTTGGACATCGTTGAGATTTTTAATATCCTCTTGGTGGCCCACCTAACTACCATTGCTACTGTTAACACTCATGCTTTCTGAAATATTCACACAAGCAAACAAAACAAAACTAAAGATTGAGTGAGTAAACTACAACTAAGAAGAAAAAAAATTCTACTAATCTAAGAATTGTCAAATAACACCACTCCCTGGCAGCGACACCACTTTGATGTTTGCGTAATTAAGTCACAACTTCCAATGCAAGTGTCTACGATCGTACAATAGTAACGTAACCCAACCAAGAGTTGGGGTCGAGTCCCATGGCAGTGGGATTGAGAATTAATAGAAAAATAAAATTCATTTCTAATTAGTCATAGCTAAAAACATTATCGAATATAAATATGTTAAATCCATGGGTGACGCAAGCGTCAATTATTAATGGGGGTTTGTCACAAGTAAGTAAAAACAACAAAAGTGCAAAGACTACTAATCAAGGAGTGGGGATTTTTGGGATTTCATAGGAATAGGAGTTAGACGAAACTATTGGGTTCATGCTTTTGATAATAAATTCGTTAAATATTTGTGACTAGGCTAGACTATAGTGGGGGTAAATTCTCTCTCGAGTAACTTACCCCAAATCAAATGGGTTCCTCTCCGACACCCACTTACCGCATGATGAACAACCTCCGCCTTAGCCCACTCAGTCTCTCGAGCTGAGTGTGTGGGAGAAAGAATAGGGTTCACTCTCTCGAGCTGAACCTCATGTCGACCCACTCCCACCGGCCATCAATTTAGTAGTCTTAGTTTTACGACCTCTCTCTCGAGCAAGCCGAAAACACAGAGGTTAAATCGTATTTGCAACTACAATATCATTAAGTTCCAACACAACTACTAAACGAAATCACATCAAAACAACAAATAAACAATCAGCAAGCAAGACCAACAATTAATATAACCCATATTCACAAAATCACACCCCAAAAATTGTGGTTTTAGCTAGACATGTAGGAGAGAGAGAAATTTATACCAAAATGACTTTGAATTCAAATGGATATGAAGATTTTAGTCTCAAAACAAGCCAAGAGTGAAGAATACAAGAGACCCAAACCCAAAATATTGGAGTTGAAATCCTTTGAATCTTCAAGTTCTTTAAAACCCTTTACAAACATAGAACTCAAAATCTATGTTAAAAGTCATATATTTAAAATCTTATATTAAGCTACAACTCTCAACGAGTATTTATAGTTTTCAACAATCTATGCGGCAGCAGATCATTCGGCGTTGTTAGTCAAAATCACCAATCAACTCGGCGATCCGCCCTTTGGTAGGTTTTTTCGTCATCTTGCTCTATCCTTCAACATCATTGTGTTTTGGATCATTGGGCGACATAGTACAAGTTTGCAGAACTGCTCGGTGATACGCCGACTGCTCCTTTTCACCGGTGATTTGTTCCATTATTTCAGGGCTCAGCACACTGCAGCAAAAGGCGATGATAAGGCCTTTTTGCGACTCGCCGAATCGGTTCAGTGATTGTCAGATCTTCATTTCTTCGTTCTTTCAGCTGGTTTTGTTCCTTTTTTTGCTAAGGAGTGTCCATGTTTTCCGTCAAACTCCAAATACCTAAAACTTAAGGATTTTCATTAGATATTAAGATAAAATATGCATTTGAGGACACTAATTCTATCAAAATATAGCCCTAAATGAGTCCAATTTGTGGACTCATCTGTGTAACCTTGGTCATGACAGATGTCAAACGACAAGCTGACAGAACGAAATGTTAGTCAACCTATAGTCTGTCAGTCAAGTCCATCGATGGACACCTAAACGATGTCGTTTAATTCCTAAACTATGTCATTTAATCCCTAAACTACGTCGTTTCACTTAGCTTAAGCCTAGTATTCTAATCAGAACCTACCCAAATCGATCCATTCACAAAAAATCATCAAAACATAGAGAAAAAAAGGAGACAATGTCAGCAGCCCTCTCAAGAACAAGCAATAAGTTTTCATCAGTTCCAGCCCCTAAATCGAAGGATTTCTCTGTAGATTTCGTCATCAGGTATGTGAGATTTCTCTAGTAGGTTCCTTTCATCCACTAGGTCCCTAGACTTTAGTCATACATTTTATTCAATGTACCTTGTTTAGACCCAGGGTTTCTAAAACCCTAGATATTAGTTGTGATTTAGCTGATATAGTGTTCCTACTCACATTATCATGTTTTTTATGAAATCGTGGCTTAGTTCTTTGCATGAAATTTAGAACCCTAGTGGCGTTGAATCTCTTACTTCATGAATGACAATGGCTAGGTCAGTTAAATAGATATACATGATCTAGTTTAGAAAGTAACATTGTCAATTCATAAATGTTGCTTTATCACATTTGAATGTTATAATATTCAGCTATCTAGTATCTTAGTTACGTTGTGTCAGACACAATGAGTATGCCTAGCACCGAGTGAACTAGGGTTCAGCCTACCCTCATATTCCTAGAACTACGTGCCCCCATAGGTTTATAAGTCATCTTTGCAGGCATCAGATTTAGTTATTGCATTAGTCATGGCTTTATACCCCTGGCAAGGTATATAAGGTCCTCTCGATTTGTTGTATACATCAGACTCCGCGTTAGCTCACATGGTTTTATGTCGGTTCATAGTAGCTCAAATAGTCATACTCAAATGCATTTGACAAGGTTTTCAATATATACTTCAACATTCAGTCACACCATGTTATTTTCATGAATAATACTTGGTCATTGCTTCTAGCTCAGCTTTTTATTCATGTTTCCATATATACACTCTCGTTCAGATTATGTCATTGCTCAGTTATACATTGTTCAACATATATATTTTGTTCAGTAATTATCTATATCTTGTATGCTTAGTATATTCCATGCACAGACGCATACTCTGCGCTACATCCTTTGACGATGTAGGTTCAGGTACTCATCATCTAGATCACACTTAGATCAACTAATCGGTTCGTATTCAGCAACTTCAGTGGTAAGTCCCCATGTTTCGAGGACAACATACATGTTTTTATTTTACTCTTTTATTTTAGTATTTCAATTTTTTCTAGAGTTAGCTGGAGGCATGTCCCAACAACTCTAGTTAATAGAGGCTTGTTCAGACATAGTATTAGATTCAACTTGAGTTTTGAGTGAATTTTCAGTATCTTAGAACTCTTAGTAGTTTTATACATATTTAGATAAGTATTGGGTAGTTTTCCATCTTTTCGTTATCTCATGTTTTATCTTCTTCATATTATCTCTTTATTCAGTTGTTTTTAGTATGCTTATGATATGCCAGCTTTAGGTTTATCTTTGGGTCACTCATGATCCTAGGTCCTGTGTTTTCGTCAAGGGGTTAGCCTCGGGATATGACAAACTTGGTATTAGAGCACTAGGTTTAAGAGTCCTAGGATGTCTGAAAGCCACACTAAGTAGAGTTTGTTTCATGTGTGTGGAGTGCACCACACCTATGAGGGGGAGGCTTCGAAGTACCTGAGGAAAAACTTTACTCTCTTTGCTACTCTTATTGTGCGTGAGGTATGATCCAATTTCTCCATTCTAATACGTTGTTATACGTTTCAGATTGTGCCTCCTCGTATAGCTTTCACAGGAATGCTAATCTATGCAACGCTAATGCAGTTCCTCCAGTCCTGTATTATGAGGTTACATATCCAGAATTTCGAAGTGCGATCTAACTTTTGGCTCAGTGTGTGGCAAATTAGAACAATTACCAGACCCTAGTTCCTACTGACACTAATGGTGAATCATTGGCAGCAAGAGTTCAAGATTTTGTTTGGATTAATCCGCCTAAGTTTCTAAGGTTACAGATTGGTAAGGACCCACATAACATTATTGATGAGGTTAAGAAAATCTTTGGAGTGATACAAGTGACTGGTAATGATAGGGTAGAGTTGGCATCCCACCAGCTTAAGGATGTGTCTTATATTTGGTTCACTCAGTGGAAAGAAAACAGGGGTACATATGCAGCTCCTGTGACTTGGAAGTGTTTAACTGAAGCTTTTCTGGACAAGTTCTTCCCGAGAGAGTTTAGAGAGGCTAAAGCTCAAAGGTTCATGAATTTGAGGCAAGGTTATATGTCATTCCAGGAGTACAAACTTAAGTTCACCCAACTCCCCAAGTATGATGAACCATGGTTGCCAATCTAAGGGCTCTAATGAGTAAGTTCCTATTTGGGGTATCCGACTTAGTGAAGAGATAGTGCAGGAATGTTATGTTGCTAGATAATATGAAAATCTCCAGGCTAATGAATTGTGATCAGCGGGTTGAGGGACATACGCTTAGGGAAATGTGTAAGGAAAACAAGAAAGCTTAGGGAAACTATGAATACTCTCACTAGAACAGGAGATAAGGTTGTGGAAATCGCTCATAGTTTCAGCAAAGGTCTTCAGCTCCAGTACCTTCATCAGCTAGTTCTCCACCCCCCAAGTTTCCACAGGATCAGAAAGGTAAGGAATCAGGCTTTAAGTCTTAGGGGAGTACTTCAGGACTTTCCCAACATGTCCAAAGTGTGGTAAGAACCATCCAGGCGAGTGGCTTGAATGTAGGGAAGGATGTATTAGGTATGGTAAGTCTGGCCATAGGATGAAGGATTTCCCTTCTTCCACGCAGGGGAAATGAGGTAATAACAATAGGGCCGAGTCTACAGCTCCAGTAGAACCAGTAAGTCACCCAACTCAGCAGAGAGATTCATCTGGTATAGGTAGCGGTCAACACCAGAACAAGTTGTATGCTCTCCATCCTCACCAAGACCAGGATGATTCTACTGATGTGGTCACTGGTATGCTATGAATTTTTCATTTAGATGCTTATGCATTATTAGACCTAGGGGTAACTCTATCCTTTGTAACTCTCTATATAGCAGTAAACTTCAATGTCAGTCAAGAAACTCTTTCAGAACCCTTCTTATTTTGTACTAAAGTTGGTGACCCAGTTATATATAGACGGTAATACAGAAATTACCCTATCACAGTCTCTAAGAAAGGCACCTCAGCAGATCTTGTAAAGTTAGAAATGATAGATTTTGATTTCATTCTAGGCGTGGATTGGTTACATTCCTGTTATGCCTCAATCGATTGTAGAACTAGGATAGTTTGGTTTCACTTTCCAAGCAAACCAATCTTAGAATGGAAGGGTAGTAGCTCAGTGCCTATGTGCTGATTTATCTCTCACCTTAAGGCCAACAATATAATCTCTAATGGATATATCTACCATCTTGTATAAGTTAGGGACTAAAACTCTGAAACCCCAATTCTTAAGTCAATCCCAGTAGAAAATGAGTTTCTAGAAGATCTTCCCAGAGTTTCTCACAATACCCATCCTATTTTGATTCCTCCATACACAATGGCTCTAGTGGAGCTTAAGGAATTCAAAGAACAATTGAAAGGCCTTCTAGATAAGGGCTTCATCAGATCGGGTATATTTCCATGGGGTGCTCCAGTGTTATTTGTGAAAAATAATGATAGTTCACTCCGGATGTGCATTGAATAGCATTAGTTGAACAAAGTCACAATCAAATACAAGTACCCTATCACAGGATTGTGACCTATTCGAACAACTTCAGGGTTCTAGTTATTTTTCGAAGATAGACCTTGGATCCGGTTATCATCAACATAGAGTAAGACAGACTGACATCCAGGACTCGGTATGGTCACTATGAATTTGTAGTTATATCTTTTGGACTAACTAATGCTCCTGCCACTTTTATGGATTTAATGAACAGGGTGTTCAAGCAGTATTTGGACTTGTTTGTTATTGTCTTTATTGATGATATCCTCATTTACTCTAGGAATGAGGAGGAGCATGAGTCTAATTAGAGAGTTGTTCTGCAAATTCTCAAATATCGCCATATCTTCGTTAAGTTCAGCAAATGTAAATTCTGCTTACGGTTTATCACTTTCCTTGGTCATGTGGTATCTAGCGAATGGATCTGAGAGGATTCTCAGAAAATAGAGGCAATGAAGCAGTGGCCTAGACCCACCTCTCTAACACATATCAGAAGCTTTTTGAGTTTGGCTGGTAATAGCTAGAGATTCGTTGAAGGATTTTAATCCATAGTTTCCCCATTGACCATGTTGACTCAGAAAAATGTTAAGTTTTAGTGGTTAGATGAGTGTGAAGAGAGCTTTTTAGAACTGAAAACTTGGTTGACTACAGCTCCCGTTTTGACCTACCAGATTGTTCAGACGGTTATGTGATCTATTGTGATACATCCAAAGTTGGCCTAGGTTGTGTTTTGATGGAGGAAGGTAAGCTTATAGCTTGTGCTTCTAGACAGCGTAAGGTGCATGAGAAGAACTATTCGACTTATGACCTCGAGCCTACAACCATAGTATTTTCCTTAAAGATTTGGAGATATTACTTGTATGTTGTTCATGTTGATATGTTCACAGACCATAAGAGCCTCCATTATGTGTTCACCTAGACAAAGTGGAATTTTCGTCAGAGGAGATGTATTTCATTCCTGAAGGACTATTATATGAATGTGATTTACAATCCTGGTAAGACCAATGTAGTAGTTGATTCTCTCAGCACTCTCTATGGGTAGTGTAGCACAGGTTGAAGAAGAAAAGAAGCCAACTTTCTCTCATAGGAGTTGGTCTTACAGACATGTCAAATGGTGGTGTGACAGTTCAGAATAGATCAGAATCTTCATTGGTAGTAGTGGTTAAGGAAAAACAAGATTGTGATCCTATATTGTATCAGTTGAAGGATATAGTCCATCAGCAGTTGAGGTTTTCTCCCTAGGGGGAGATGGTGTACTTCTTTACTATTCCACCAAAAGACTTCCCGTAGATCACGATACATCTTATTGGCACCTAGATGTATTCTATCCATCCAGGTGCCAATAAGATGTATCGTGATCTACGGGAAGTCTTTTGGTGGAATAGTATGGAAAGGGATATAGTAGATATGTTGCTAAGTGCCCTAATTTTTAACAGATAAGGTAAAACATTTGAAACTAAGAGGTATGACTAAAGAGATTAACATTCCTACATGGAAGTGGGAAGTCATAAACATGGACTTCATTGCAGGTTTACCTCTTACTCGGAGACAACATGACTACATTTGGGTAATAGTTGACAGAGTTACAAATTCCGCTCACTTCTTGGCTGTCAAGACTACAGATTCAAATAAGGATTAGGCTAAACACTACATTAATAAGATAGTCAGGTTGCATGGGGTTCCCTTGTCTATCATCTCAGATAGAGCTCCTCAGCTTACCTCTCATTTCTGGAGATCATTTCAGAAAGGTCATGTTACTCAGGTAAATCTCAACAAAAAATTTCATCCACAGACATATGATCAGGTAGAGCATACCATTATTACCTTAGAGGACATGTTCAAAGCATTCTTGATCGATTTCAAAGGTAGTTGGGATGATTACCTACTTCTCATAGAGTTCACCTATAACAATATCTATTATTCCAACATTCTGATGGACCCTTATAAGGCATTATATCGGTGTACATGCAGATCTCCAATTGGTTGGTTTGAAGTAGGGGAAGCAGCCTTGATTGGGCCAAATTCGATTCATGAAGCTATACAAAAATTTCTGCTCATCGGAGATAGTCTTAAGATAGCTCAGAGTCGTCAAAAGTCCTCTGTAGATATAAGGAGAAAAAACATAGATTTTGTTATCAATGATTGAATTTTCCTAAATATATCACCTCTGAAGGGGGAAATGAGATTTCCCAAGAAAATGAAGCTCAGTCCCAGATATGTAGGCCCTTAAAAAATCTATAAAGTGGTTGTTAATGGGGCTATGAGTTAGAGTTGCTAGTAGAACTAGCAACGGTTCATACAGTCTTTCACATTTCCCTGTAGAAGAAGTGTGTGGGTTATCCGGAATCGATAGTACCATTAGAGAGTGTAGTTGTGAAGGATAGTCTAATTTATGAAGAGGTGCTAGTTGAGATTCTTGACCGTCAGGTTTGTAGGTTGAGAAACAAAGAAGTCGCTTCAGTGAATGCTTTGTACAGGAGTCAGTCCGTAAAATGAGCTACTTGAGAAGTAGAAGTAGCCCTGAAGGCTAAGTATCCTTATCTCTTTCCTTCCCATTCCACTTCAGCTTCAGGTAATAGTTCATCTTCAGTCTCTTAGTTACTCTTGCATAATTTCAGTCTCAGTACATTCTTCATCCAGTTGTTCTTGCATTTCAGCATATTTGAGTGATTCTAGGAACTCAATTCACTTATATTTAAGTTTTTATTACTTAGTGGTAGTGATTACAACTTCTTTTCTCCATACTCAGCCAGTTTAGTCTTTATTCGAGGACAAATGTTCCCAAGAAGGAGATAATGTAACATCCTGGATCGAGAAAGGGCAAATTGCAGATTTTCAAAAGTTGCAGGTGCCACCGATGGAGACCACTTACGTACTATAGGTTGAACCACGAACTGTAGGTGGGGTCCTTGGTTGGTCACCTCAAGTCCACCCAAAAAATTTAGTAAAGGCACGACCCACGATTGGACCTACGGACCGTGGTCCAGGGTCCGTGGATTGTGACACTTAATCTAGCCTAAGATGTCAAATGACGAGATAACATATAGGAACGTCAGTTTACCTACGGTCTATCATTCAGGTCCATCGATCAGATCTGTTGATGGCTCCGTCAGCTTTTAAGTTAGGGTAATTTTGGTCTTTTCCCTTATGCTTTGGACACCTAAACTACGTTGTTTAATCCCTAAACTACGTCATTTTACTCAGTTTAATCCTAGTATTCTAATCAGAACATACTAAAATAGATTCATTCACCAAATTTCATCAAAACTTAGAGTAAAAGAGAAGAAAGAGTCGAAAGCTCTCTCATGAAAATGCAACAGGTTTTCTTTAGTTCCAGCCCCGAAATCAAACGATTTATCCTTAGATTTCATCACCAAGTATGTGGGATTTCACTAGTGTGTTCCTTTCATCCATTAGGTCCCTAGAATTCAGTCTAATTCTTCTTTTGCTATATCTTGTTTAGACCTATGGTTTATAAATTCTTAGATATTTGTTATGATTTAGCTGTTATAGTGTTCCTAATAAGATTATCATGTTTTCGTGAAATCTTGGCTTAGTTGTTTGCATGAAATTTAGAACACTAGTGATGTAGATTCTCTTTGTTCATGAATTACACTTGTTGTGTCAGTTAAATAGATATACATGCTCTAGTTTCGAATGTTACATTTCTCAGTTCATAAATGTTGCATTCTCAGATTTGCAAGTGAGAATATTGAGCTATCCAGTATTTCAGTCATGTTGTATTAGACACAATTACAATTGGGAGTAGGCTAAGCACTGGTGGACTGGGGTTTAGTTTAACCTCATAATCCCAGAACTACGTGCCTCATAGGTTTAAAAGACCCCTCTGTGGGCATCATATTTAGTGATAACACCAGTCATGCCTTTATACCCCTCGCAATATATGTTGGGTCCTCTTGATGAGGCATATAAATCGGACTCCACGATTAGCTAACGGGGTTTCATATCAGTTAATAGTAGCTTCCACAGTCAAACTCTAGTGCATTTGACCAGGTTGTCAGTATATACTTCAGCATTCAGTTCCAACATGTTATTTTCATAATTAGTACTTGGTCATTGTATTTAGCTCAAGTTTTCATTATGTTTCAATATGTACACTCTTGTTCAGATTATGTCATTGCTAAGTTATACTTTATTCAGCATGTATATTTTGTTTATCACCTTTCTATATCATGCATGCTCAGTTTATTTTAAGTACTGATGCATATTATGCACTACATCATTTCATGATGTAGGCTCAGGTACTCAGCATCTAAATCATGCTTGGATTGACTTATTGGTCCGTATTTAGCAGCTTCAGTGGTGAGTTCTCATTATCCGAGGAAAACAAACATGCTTCTATTTCAGTCTGTTATTTCAGTATTTCAGTTTTTGGCAGAGTTAGCTGGGGGCATATCCCAGCAACTCTAGTCAGTATAGGCGTTTTTATACATAGTATTAGATTCAGCAGTGGTTTTGACTGAATGTTTAGTATCATTGAACTCTTAATAGTTTTATATATATTCAGATTAGTATTGGGTATTTCTCAATGTTTCATTTATCTCATGTTTTATCTTCCACATAGCATCTCTTTATTCAGTTATTTTTAGTATTCTCATGATATGCCAGCTTTAGGGTTAGCTTAGGGTCACTTGTGATCCTAAGTCCCATATTTACGTCAAGGGGGTAGCCTCGGGGTGTGAAAATAGGTCCAACTAAACCTAGTATTTTCAATATGAAACATAGATATATTCGTGAAAAACAACTAAAACTATTAAAATTTCAAAAAGAATACTAATTATGAACACATAATTTTATATGTACAATGAGATTAACATTAAGAATATTAAAGACTTAAAGGTTGAACTGATCTAGTTCAAATCTTAAATCTTAAATCCATCTATGTATAATATCATAATTTCGAGTTTAAATTTCTAGGAAGAAAATCATGAACAAATGTTAATAAAGAACTTCTAAAGCCCAAAGAAAACTCCATATTTTGATTTTTCAGACAAAAAAATTATAACTTTAAGTATATTTTATAGAGTAAAATAACTTAGTTAGAAACTCAAGTGTTAGAAAAAAAACATTGTTCTAATATCACACTCCACTAAATTTGTAAGGACCCTCAATATGAAGAAGGATAAAGTAGAGCCTCACATGAGTTTTATGCGTTAATAACTTGTCAAAATAATGAAGAATAGCCTTTTTAGTCAGTTTTAAAGAGTTTGGAAGTCAAACGTCAAGGGACGACCAAGACATTCGAAAACTAGTGTTTTTATGTGTTGGTATGTTCTAGTATGTTGTTCATGTTTTTATGTGTTGTTTGGAGTCTAAAATCAGTGGAGGTAACCCTAGTGTCTTAATAAATTTTTTTAGGGTCAAAACGTTCGGATACGAGGCCCCAGGGGCAACCCTAAGGGTCCCCGAGGTGGACACCAACCTTGGCCAAACAATCTGCCAAGGCCACTAGATGTTGTGCTTGGAGGGAGCATGTCCGCGTCGCGGACTAGCTCCACCAAGGGCAAAATGTTTGGTCCGCGTAGCGGATTCTACTCTCTCGAATTCAATTTCCAGAAAACTTGTGGGAACACCTCCTCTCGCGAACTTGTTTCCCGACGAAATCTGCGAAAATAAAACTCAAGTTTGATTGGTTTTAAAAGGTCCAACTAAGTGAGGGGTAGTTTGGGTACTTTGGGGAATTATTATAAGCGGTTATTCTACCTATTTTAGGGTATTTTAAGTTGGTTAAAACCCCAAAACCTAAAAAAATTAGAGCCCATTCTTCAAATTGACCCTTCCTTCTCAAAATAGATTCTCTTAAAAATCCATTGAAGACCTTGATGAAGCTCAAGCTAGAAGATGGGTTTTTTCAACTAATTTCTTCTTCAATTTCATGGGTCTTTAATAATTAAGGTATGGTGACTCTTGATTCTTGAATAACCAATCATTCAAGGAGTTCTATCAAAGTTTTTCAAAAGTGATTCACAGACCAAAATTCACAATATTCAATCTAAACATGTGTTCCTACTCAAACGATTTTCTAAAATCATCCTATTGATGAATTAATGTGGAATTAATGTTTTTAAGACAATTTTCAAAGGAATTCTTGAAGAACCCATGATCCCTAAATTCTCAAAAATGGCCTATGATGTGGGTCTTTGTGATTATGATCTCTATTACTGAAATTATGTTTAGATTAGATTGTATTGACATTTCTTATGATTATCTATACTTATTCATGTTGAATTGTTGGTATATTGATGAGTTGAGGATTATGGCCTTATGGCAAAGTAATGGGTTGATCCCTTTGTTTACGGAATTGTACTTAGACTATGTTTATGATATCGAATTACATTGTTGATTCCTATTGCTACCTATGTCAATTGATTATGAATTGTTGAGGATTGATTCATGGAAATCATGGCTTGGAGAATTGGTAAGTTAACCTAACTTCTAGTCTACAGTATGATAATTTATGGTGTGTGGTTTGATCTACTTATGGTGGAGGTGTTCACTTCTGGTCTATCTATCAATGTTGAGATCATGGCCTTGAAGATAATAGATGTGAAGTGAATTGATGATTATGATGCATATGTTTATGAAGTTATGTTATGAAGGTTATGTATGAAATCCTCAATGCTAGCATGATGTTTAAAGTGTGTTGATGAGGAGGAGTATAATGTGAATGATAATGTTAGGGATAAAGTGTGGTCTACATGAATGATTATGTTAGGTACAATTGTGGAATCACCCATAGCTATATGACCTCTATATTAATGTTTCATCATATACATGTTAGGAGTACCTATTCAATGTTAACTGTGTCATTGTATCCTATGATGAAGTGTGGGTGTATGGTCTAGAATCCCTAAAGGCTTTATATCTGAATTGCTCATGATTAGGGCACATTGCGAATATGTGGTGATCCCTTCGAGAGAAGTACACTCAATATCAATGTTGTTGCTATTATGTCACTATGAGGACCGATATGCGCACACACAAACTCTACATGTATAGCTATGAATATGACGTGTTATGGTGTCTATAGAAAGGTTAACTCTTATATGCACCCTTACATCTTATTATGCATGCAAAGTGTATGATTAGCAAGGTATGAATATTTGTTGTATAAAGATGCTTATGTGAAAGGCTTTCTCACATATGTACACACACATGAATGAATGAATAAGGTTTATGATAATATAGTGAAAGTGAGTCTTTTGAAAGGTTTCCTCAATTGTAATCTAAACTAGACTATGTTATGAATATGGTATGATTATGTGAAAGGTCATTCTCAAATAATGTAGGTTCTATGATGAAAGGTCATTCTTATCTGTGAAACCATTGAGCTATATGATATGAGGGATTAAGTCCCTAAAGCCTATTTTATGAACTAATGTTAAATAAAGGCTTAAAGATGTTTAAAAAAGGAGTTGGAGCTTAGCACCGAGTGAACATGAAAAATGAGAGTGGGGGCTTCACGTTTAGCAAGTCCGGCTTCCTACAAGAGAACCTTCCTGTTTAGCAAGTCCGGCTTCCCAACATAGACGTTGTCTCATGAGATGTAAACCCCCATGCATAGTAAGTCAAGGTTTTCTAGTAGCAATCTCCTTGTTCCATAACTACGTGCCCCTGTAGGTATTAGCTTAGTGGATCCACTAGATAGCTATTATGTATGTAGGTCCTACTTTTGCAAGTATAACCCTCTCTTTTCCATGTAGGAGTAGAACACCGGAATCCATGTAGCTCACATGGTCTATGTCGGTTATGGCAATGTCTCCCGAAAGTTAAGAAATGAACTGAGATAAGAATATGAACTCTAGTCATGATTTCTTGAAGAGTTACTTAGTGTAGGTAGGACTATAGACCCTACTTATGCATTCCACAAGTGGACTCTTAGGGAGTTTATGATTAGGCTCTTTATGTAATGAAGACTATGGTCTATGTATGTTAATATGAAAGCATGTTAAGGTTTACTTTACTTATGTCAAGACATGAAGTATGTTTATGCATGTGAATTACACTTATGACTTCTTAATGGGTTTGACTAATATATGTGAGGGTATGGGACTCCATGTGTACATTGCACAAGTGAGCTTGTGAAGGGGTTGTGAGGGTGGTTTACCTATGATATGAACTAAATGGGATATGACTAATGATGTAGTAAAGGAATGAGTCCTTATATGAGGTTATGAAGTATGTTGGTCTTATGTCTAATGTTAAATGAAGATGTTATGACTTGTTGAATACAATGTGCCTAGTCTATGGTGGCTTCCTAGTAACACTTGGTGTGAGTAGTATTATGGGATGCTACATGCACAATGCACTAGTGTAACTTGGGGGTTGTCTTAGGTGATAGTTCCTACGTGAAAACTATGTCTTATGGTGTGCTTATGATTGTATAAGTATGTGTGGTTAGATTGATGAAGGCTATATGTAAGTTCACCTTTGGTAACCTTAAGGCAATACATTGCACCAAGTATTCCCTAAGGGTTGCTTGAGGAAAGGATTTAAGATAAAGAGGAAGGTAATGTATTTTATGCATTGAATGTGCCTAAAAGGTTAATGATGATCTATCGTGTACGCAGGGATCGCTATTGGATAGAGCCGCGTGAGATAAGTGACTCCATGTGCTATTATGAATGGTTTCCGTGTGTATGATGATTTATGTGGTTTATAATATGCCCATGCACTAAATGTTCTTGAAGTTTCTCTAAAAAGGCATGATGCATAGTTTCCAACTAAATGTCCTTTGAAGAGCATGTTTTCCATGGTTATCATACTTAGTGCATTCTTGTACTAACACCATTTTTCTTCATCTTTTTACACCAAGTGTAGGTGATGGTGACTAAAAGGCCTTTCATAGAACTGAGGAGCTTGGCTTACTATTCCCAATTTCGGGTGTGTCCTTAAAGATTCAAGGACCTATATGTTAAAGAGTTTCCTTAAGTTCTATGTACTAGATAGTAGTTTCTTTTGTATTGTAAGGGTTGTATCCCTCTTGTGTTGTATTATGAAAAAAGTTTTAAATTTTTCGCTATATTTCTAGGATAAATGCTATGACGAATGCTAAGGGCTTGTATATGACCTCCGAGAGGTCGAATACGGCGATAACGACAAGGAGGTCCTCTCGGGTCGTTACAAACTTGGTATCAGAGCATAAGGTTATGAAAATGGTCTTAGGAGTCAACGTCTCATGAGCCACGTCTAGTAGAGTCTTTTTCATCGGTGTGAGTCGCGACACATCTATGAGCGAGAGGCTATAAGGACGACAGAGGTTTCACTTTCTTCATTATTCTTGTGTCATTACGTAGAGCTTAACTCCATATGATCTCTCTCTCTCTTATTTTCCCTTGTCCGGTGGTCTTCTAGATGTGATTACTTGGAAGGGATGATGTTGCAAGGATCGAGGGAAGAAATGGTGAATTTTAATGCTTATTATGATGTGGTGACTGTATGAGTATATATATGAAGGTAGATTTGGAAATCGTATTGTGATGCCAATCATGGCTATGTGTGACCTATGAGGTTGGAAGCATTACATTGAAAATGTTGTATGGTGGTGTAGTTTTCGTATGATAAGAGTCGTTATGGTAAGAATGAAATCCTTTTTAGGATGATGAGTTGTTTTATGGTGATGGGTAATGATAGTAGAAAGTCATGGTGTACATTTGAGGAGTTTTGAAGGAATATGGTAACTAGTGTGAGTTGAAAGCTACCTTTTTTATATGAGTGATGCTTCATGGTTGTCCTTGTGTGAATCAGAGTTCTTGTGTAGGCTTGCCCTAAGTGTGGAAAAAGGGGCTTTGTTCCATGAGTTGGGATAGTGTTGTGCTCTAAGGTTAACTTGGAGAGTTGCATGTACCCCTTAGTTCATAGGAAGGACAAGAGAATAGATGTTGACCAACTCTAAAGAGGATAGTTGTCTTGCAAGGGTGATCTTAAGTATGGTCATTCAAAGAGGGTGTTTAGATAATACCTAGGCATGGTTGAGCAGAAAGTTACACCAAAGGTGATGATAAGGGTATGATATGATAGATAGTTGGTTAAGCTCACCCCAAGTGGGGGATAATGTGCCTAGATGGTAAGGTTTTGAGTGCCATTAATATTTCTACATTAAACATCCTTGAGTTCTCCAAGTTGAGAACCACTTTGGGTGATAGATATGAAACGGAGTGGTATAGATACTCATTTGTTTTTTGGATTCTTAAAATCGTCACCTAAGGGAGTATAGTGAATACGTAGTGGAGAATGGTTCGTACCTTAGAGATGAAGGAGGTAATGATTAAAGGATTTTGCATAACTTGATCCCAAGAGGGGGACATTGTGCTTAATTGGTAAGCGATAGTTCTCTTGTTTACTTTAATGTGCTCTTAGATGGGTTTACCCTAAGTGGGGATGGTGAGTGAGTAGTAAAGTTGTTGATATCCTTATCTTTTCCTTCTATACTTATTCAAGCTTAAGACCAAAGAGTTCCTAGTAGCTTGTTCATGTTTTGGAGTCTTGCATATTATTATGAGTTGCATGATCTCCGTGTGATATGCATGTCCTAGAAAACACTATGTTATGATTGTTTTGAAGGATTATTACTACATAAAAATGGAATTTTTGTAATAAAATTCATGTTTCTCATGTTAATATGCATTTTTATATGGAGAATGCACTCTTGACTTCATAAGGAGGAGAGTATGAGCATGCTTAGGTTAGAAGTTGGAATTTCTTCTTAAAAGAATTGACTTTTTTGTAATGCTTTCTTATGAGTTTTATGATGCCATGTGTGTATAATGTGACTAGGAGAAGGTAGTCCCTCCTTAAACATAACTAAACATGGCAATGCCATGTATGTTCTTGATAGTATGATGATTAAATGATAAGACTAGTAGATGATCTATAATCCTTATGTTAGGGTGCAACTAGTATGAATTGCTTAATTGCCTCATGAGTGGAAATGTTGATCATGTCTATGTGTGCACTTGAAAGCTATGGCATAATGGAACTTATGATGATATAACAAGGGGTAAATATCATGTCACGATTAGGACAAGGTAGTTCCTCCTATGAACATGAGAAAGGCCTATGTGAATGATGCATTATGAGTCGGTGAATAAAGTTTCTACTTGCTTGTGTTGCATGAGTTGATTTGAAGTGCATGCTTAAATGATTTCTTATGATAAAGTTGCATAACCTGCTTTAATGAGATAGTTGCATGTTGTGTTTCTTTGGTGTTTGAAATGAGAAAGATGATTATGACATGATTTCCTTGTATGTGCATATTTTTGTGAAAATTTATGCTTAAGTTGTATTTTGAGTTTTCACGAACTTTATTTCTCATGGTTGAAATTGCTCCCATAGATGTTGTATGATGTTGACTTCATGAGAGTTGTAGTGAGAATGCTTGATGTTGTCTTGTTAAAGAAATGTCTTATTGATTGCTTAATATATAAGTTGATGCTCATTGAATATGGATAAGGTAGTTCCTCCTATACTTCTGAGAAGTAAAGAGTTTTAAGCATAGTGATGATTTAGAGAAGGAAGTTCCTCCAATGAAATGGGAAATAATAAAGTTGATGCATAAGGAGTTGGTGGAGATGTTGCTAATTTCTTGAATTGCACAAAGTTGTTGTGAGCCTTTTATGTGGAGTTGATGTTCCTCCTTGATGTGTGCTCTTATGTTGATGTTGTGTGTTGTGTATTGTGAGTTGCTAGTTGGGTCATTGAGTCATCAAAAGTGTTTTAAGTGTCATTCGAGGACGAATGTTCCTAAGTTTGGGATACTTAACCACCCTCAAAATGAAGTAGGATAAAGTAGAGCTTCACATGGGTTTTATGCATTAATAACTTGTCAAAGAAATGAACAATAGCCTTTTTAATAGGTTTTGAAGAGTTTGGAAGTCAAACGTCAGGGACGACCAAGACGTTCAGAAACTAGTCTTTTACGTGTTGGTGTTTTCTAGTATGGTGTTCATGTTTTTATGTGTTGTTTGGAGTCTAAAATCAGTGGAGGTGACCCTAGTGTGTTAATAAATGTTTTTAGGGTCAAAACGTTCGGATACGACGCCCCGGGGGCCACCCTAAGGGTCCCCGAGGAGAACTCAACTTTGGCCAAGCAAGCTACCAAGGCAGCTTGAAGTTGTGCTTGGAGGGAGCATGTCCGCGTCACGAACTATTTCCACCAAGGACCAGATGTTTGGTCCACGTCAAGGACATGTTGTGGACTCTACTATCTCGAATTTAATTTCAAGAAAACTTGTGCGAACACCGCCACGTCGCAAACTTGTTTCCCGATGAAATCTGCGAAAATAAAACTCAAGTTTGACTTGTTTAAAAAGGTCCAACTAAGTGAGGGGCAGTTTCGGTTCGTTGGGGAATTATGATAAACGGTTATTCTACCTATTTTAGGGTATTTTAAGTTGGTTAAAACCCCAAAACCTAAAAAAATTATGGCCCATTCTTCAAATTGACACTTCCCTCTCAAAATAGATTCTCTCAAAAATCCATTCAAGACCTTGATGAAGCTCAAGCTAGAAGATGGGTTTTCAACTGATTTCTTCTTCAATTTCATGGGTCTTCAATAATTAAGGTATGGTGACTCTTGATTCTTGAATAACCAATCATTCAAGGAGTTCTATCAACAATTTTCAAAAGTGATTCAAAGACCAAAATTCACAATATTCAATCTAAACATGTGTTCCTTGTCAAACGATTTTATAAATCATTTTATTGATGAATTAATGTGGAATTAATGTTTTTAAGATAATTTTCAAAGGAATTCTTGAAGAACCCATGATCCCCAAATTCTCAAAATTGGCCTATGATGTGGAACTTTGTGAATATGATCTGTATTTGTGAAATTATGTTTAGATTAGATTTTATTGATGTTTCTTATGATTATCTATACTTATTCTTATAGAAGTGTTGGTATATTGATGAGTTGAGGATTATGGCCTTATGCACAAAGTTATGGGTTGATCCCCATGTTTATGGAATTGTACTTAGACTATGTTTATGATATTGAATTACAATATTGATTCCTATTGCTACCTATGTCAATTGATTATGAATTGTTGAGGATTGATCTATGGTGATCAAGGCTTGGAGAATTGGTAAGTTGACCTAACTCCTGGTCTATAGTATGATAATTTATGTTGTGTGGTTTGATCCACATATGGTGGAGGTGTTCACTTCTTGTCTATCTATGCATGTTGAGATCGTGGCCTTGAAGACAATAGATGTGAAATGAATTGATGATTATGATTCATATGTTTATGAAGTTATGCTACGAAGGTTATGTATGAAATCCTCAATGCTAGCATGATGTTTGAAGTGTGTTGATGATGAGGAGTATAATGTGAATGATAATGTTAGGGATAAGGTGTGGTCTATATGATTGATTATGTTAGGTACTATTGTGGAATGACCCCTACATATATGACCCCTAAATGAATGTTTGATCATATACATGTTAGGAGTACCTATTCAATATTGAATGTGTCCTTGTATCCTATGATGAACTGTGGGTGTGTGGTCTAGAATCCCTAAAGGCTTTATATATGAATTGCTCATGATTTTGGGACATTGTGAATGTGTGGTGATCCCTTGAAGGGAAGTGCACTCAATATCAATGTTGTTGCTATTATGTCACTATGAGGACTAATATGCGCGCACACTCACTCTACATGTATAACTATGAATATATTATGTTATGGTGTCTATTGAAAGGTTAACTCTTATATGCACCCTTACATCTTATTATGCATGCAAAGTGTATGATTAGCAAGGTATTAATATGTGTTGTGTAATGGTGTTTATGTGAAAGGCTTTCTGACATATGTACACACACATGAATGAATGAATAAGGTTTATGATAATCTAGTGAAAGTGAGTCTCTTGAAAGGTTTCCTAAATTGTACTCTAAACTAGACTATGTTATGAATATGGTATGATTATGTGAAAGGACATTCTCACATAATGTAGGTTCTATGATGAAAGGTCATTCTCATCTTAGAAACCTTTGAGCTATATGATATGAGGGATTAAGTCCCTAAAGCCTATTTTATGAACTAATGTTAAATAAAGGCTTAAAGATGTTTAAAAAGGGAGTTGGAGCTTAGCACCGAGTGGACATGAAAATGAGATGGAGGCTTCACATTTAGCAAGTCCGGCTTCCAACAAAAGAACTTTCACGTTTAGCAAGTCCGAGTTCCCAACATAGACGTTGTCTCATGTGATTGAAACTTCGACTCTTAGTAGGTCAAGGTTTTCTAGTAGCAATCTCCTTGTTCCATAACTACGTGCCCCCGTAGGTATTAGGTTAGTGGATCCACTAGATAGCTACTATGTATGTAGGTCCTACTTTGGCAAGTAGTACCCTCTCTTTTCCGTGTGGGAGTAGAACACCAGATTCCATGTAGTTCACATGGTCTATGTCGGTTATGGCAATGTCTCCCGAAAGTTAAGAAATGAACTAAGATAAGAATATGAACTCTAGTCATGATTTCTTGAAGAGTTACTTAGTGTAGGTAGGACTATCGGCCCTACTTTTGCAATGCACAAGTGGACTATAAGGGAGGTTATGATTAGGCTCTTTATGTAATGAAGACTATGGTTTATGTATGTTAATATGAAAACATGTTAAGGTTTACTTTAACTATGTCAAGACATGAAGTATGTTTATGCATGTGAATTACACTTATGACTTCTTAGAGGGTTTGCTTAGTGTATGTGGGGGGTATGGGACTCCTTGTGTACATTGTACAAGTGAGCTTGTGAAGGGGTTGTGAGGGTGGTTTACCTATGATATGAATTAAATGGGTTACGACTAATAATGTATTAAAGGAACGAGTCCTTATATGATGTTATGAAGTATGTTGGTCTTATGTCTAATGTTAAAAGAAGCTGTTATGACATGTTAAATACAATGTGCCTAGTGTATGGTGGCTTCCTAGGAACACTTGGTGTGAGTAGTATTACGGGATGCTACATGCACATTGCACTAGTGTGACTTGGGGGTTGTCTTAGGTGATGGATCCTATGTGAAGACTATGTATTATGGTGTGCTTATGACTTTATGAGTATATGTGGTTGGATTGATGAAGTCTATATGTAAGTTCACCTTTGGTAACCTTAAGGCAATACATTGCACCAAGTATTCCCTAAGGGTTGCTTGAGGAAAGGAGTTAAGATAAAGAGGAAGGTAAGGTACTGTATGCATTGAATGTGCCTAAAATGTGATAAGTGGCTCTATGTGCTATTATGAATGGTTTCCGTGTGTATGATGATGTATGTGGTTTATATTGTGCCTATGTACTAAATGTTCTTGAAGATTCTCTAAAAAGGCATGATGCATAGTTTCCAACTAAATGTCCTTTGAAGAACATGTTTTGCATGGCTATCATACTTTGTGCATTCTTGTACTAACATCATTTTTGCTCATCTTTTTACTCCAAGTGTAGGTGATGGTGACTAAAGGGCCTTTCCTGTGATGAGCTTGGCTTACTATTCCCAAGTTCGGGTGTGTCCTTAAAGATTCAAGGACCTTTATGTTAAAGAGTTTCCTTAAGTTCTATGTACTGGATAGTAGTTTCTTTTGTATTGTAAGGGTTGTGTCACTCTTGTGTTGTAGTCATGTTTTAAGATGGCTACCTTGAGACGTAGTACTCCAATTTTTGTATTAAAGGTTTAATGAGGTGACTTTTATGTCTTGTGTTATAGTATGAAAAAGTTCTAAATTTTCCACTATTTTTCTATGATAAATGCTATGACAAATGCTAAGGGCTTGTATAAGACCTCCGAGAGGTCGAATACACTAGTAACGACTAGGGGGTGCTCTCGGGTCGTTACAAAATTTGCGTAAAATTTAAGAGCATTTTTTTGGAGTTCAATATTTACTTAGAGAAATATGACAAGAAATTTTTTGAAATTATTTGGAATAAGAGTGGTTATATGTTGTTATCATATACTACACCCTTATAACGATTTACATGCATGTGTTTACCTAAAATTATGTGGTTACAAACATATATATGCATATTGGTGTATTCACATAGAAAGCACACAAGTCTGGATATTAAGATAAGAAATTCAGAACTTATATCACATCATAATTATGCTTTATTAACAGTACAAGGACATGCAAACAATGCAGTGCACATAGCATAGCAAACTGAATAATAATGATTAGTAATTATATCAAGAACAAATAAGATTGTTACAATTAAAAAGGTATTCAAAATCTACATCAATTATCAATAAAAATCAAATATGTCGTATATCATCAATTCAAACACATGAAACATGAGTACTTAGTTATATTTAGCTTTGAAAAAGAAAGAAAAAATATATAACTTACTAACTAGAAAAACTAAAAGACCATTGTTCTATGATTGAGAACGATTTTTTATTTTGATGTTCTGATGAACTTTCTTGAGTTTTGCCAAAATTAAATGATGTAGAAAGATCCCACAAAAATGAAGTTACTGGGCCCATTGCCTAGTTGTAGTGAAGTTACAAAGGAATGCATGAATTCTCAATTTAAAATGGCATATAATAACAACTTTTCTCTTTCAAATGGAGCAAGTGTTCTGGATCCTATTCAACTCTTTGGGGCAATCAATGTGGTTTAGATGACCACAATCGATTCTAGAAAGGTCTCACTATTAAAAATTCTCCTCCTAAGACACACCAAAAACTATAAGTTAGCTATGAACTTTATCGATAATTTTGTAGCGGATTAATTTCATAATCCTCTTCTGTGGCTTCCTTCTTTAAGATCAAGGGCATCCAAGTAAGTTTCCATTATCACAACACATAATTGGAATTTCCATTATCCAAAACAATATGAGTCATTCTTGAAATACTATTTTTGAAATCTATCTCTTCACTCAAAGGTCCCTTCAGAAAAATAACTCTAGATTCCACCTATCAGTTTTGAAAGAAAAGAAATGCAGGGAAATAACAATGAAGGAGAAGTTGAAAGATAAAATATTTATTGCACTAAAGAACTTTATATTATTGACTAACATAAGACATGGATTTACTGCCTAAAAATCAAACTAAAATAGAAATCAACTCCTAAATACTAGGTCTCTGACTTAATCAAATTATTGCAACAATAATATTTGTAGTTCTAAATCAAAGATTCAACATATATACAAAAGATTAAAAAGCCTTTAATCTTGAACCTCATATGTATAGCTCTTAAGCTTCTAATTATTGTCTTGAAACAACATCGATAAAGCTTGAAGAGTGTTCTTATCCGCTTTGTGATCCTTTTTAATAAACTCAATGAGAGTAGGCAATGTGAAGTTAGATTATAGTCGAGGGTTATAGTACTCAACCAATTCAGTTTGTGGAGTCACCACCTTATCTTTGTCTGGACAAGGAAAAAATGAAAGTGATTTTCTAGCAGTCTTGTTGTTAACCACTTCTCTAAGCAAGCAACTTTTGTATCTACTATTTCATAGCGCTTGCAAAAGGCCAAACACCAAATATGGTATATTATTCTTGTACGTCTAAGAATTCATTATGTATATCATTGTGCATCATGTGGAAAGATTTTATAATATATTTCACCTAAAAATTTAGTATTTGTCTAATTGATTCTGTTTATATTACTTGTGTGTAATACACAATACATTAGCTTATTATATAGTTCTAGTTTGTAAATATGCATACAATAAATGTGACTCCTATGTTAAAAACAAAAGCATTAAAATTTGGACGAATTGAGTACCATTCGTTGTCCACAATAACTTGAAGTCTACTAAAAAAATCTCAATTGAGAATGATAAATGGTGTTGCATCATAGTGAGGCCCTGCTCCGAAGGCGAGCTCTAGTTTATAGCACTAGTGATAGTAGTTGAATCTTGTTATGGATTCATTATCTTCGAAAACTCTTTAAAGTGGCTCTTCTATACACCATGGCTCATCCCTAAGAGTTCCATGGTCTTAAGAGAAAGTGTGCTCTTGGAATTGCAATAATCTTGATAAACATTCCTGTGTAATTAAAGGGAAAAGGTTAATTCTTTTACATAATCGAAAAATAGAAAATTATATACGCCTTTTGTTTTAATTTGTTCTTCTGATTTATATATGAAATGAAATTTAAAAAAGTAAAGAAATACTTTTGAATTCAGTAGTCTTAGACAAAAGAAAAATAAAATGTACAAGAAAGAAACAATGACCCATGGACGCTTCACCAACAAGCCTAGATTCTTGTTACGCCGCTGAAGGGTCACCAGAAAAGAAACCGCTTAAGTCAATAAGGGGAACATGAAGTACTTGTGCTACAACACAATGCTTCTCGTCATCCGGGCATATATATTGCATGAGAATGTTGGACTCACTTTTCATATGGGATGCATCAAAAATCAATGGTTTTTCCTCACCAAGCATAGGTGATTTTCTATTTGTGATTACTATTAGTGGTCATTGTAACCAAGTGTTTGTGTTTTTATTTCTTGTGCAATATGTCATAATGGGAAAAGGAAGTAGAAGTAGTTCATTGTGGGGAGCGAAAATGAGGGATTATATAGGAACTAAGGATCCGTAAAATTTTGATAGAAGCTCATATGTTGTTTGAATCACATTTTAAAAAAGGAAATACTTTCAAAGATATGTTTGACAATAGATTTTGAAAAAAAATCTCTAAAAAGTTCTCAAGTATCAAGAACGGGGTCTGAACAGGTTGTTGAGAAGGGCTTAATAGTGCTTAAATTTGAGGCCAGAGAGTTTTTACTATATTTTGAATCGAAATTTTAGAAAGGAAATATTTTAAAGATATGTTTGACCATAGATTTCAAATGAGAGTTTGAAAACTTTTCCTTAAAAAGCTTTGAAGTATAAAAAATGGGTCAAAATAGTTTGCTAAGAATGACTTCATAATGCTTTAAAATGGGGTACAGTTTTGTTAGGGAATGTACATAGACATATCTACACACAATATAGCATAATCATAGTGTCACGACCCTAGCCTACACTCTAAACGTGGGCGGTACTCGAGAACCAATATCGGTCCCCAAGTGAACCCTCATCCCGAATGACTACAGGCGGAAGAGTAACTCAAGCGTACATAAGCTTCAAATTGAAAGAAACGTTTAAAAAGAGTTCACTGAATCTCAAAACTTTGTTAAATATACAGAGTATGAAACAAAAGTTTAAATAAAACATCTGAAACCTAAATAACATTCCAAACCTGTCGATCTATGAAGCCTCTTCTATATATAGACGAGTATCGAGACAAGACCTACGACAACACAAAATGCTACTAGTACTAACAACTCATAAAACTTGAGTCCTCCAGAAGCAAGGAGACCTCACTCGAGGCATGATGACTGGATGAAATGACCTCAAAAGACTCTTGTTGAGGATCTTAAGAACATGTATCTGCATCATCAAAAGATCTTAAGAACATGTATCTGCATCATCAAAAGATGCAGGTCGAATGACATAAGTACATTGAATGTACTAGTATGCAATATAGATGAAAAATAAATAACTGAATGAAACGACTGCTATAGATGTAGATATATACTCAACATAATGTAAAGAAATAAAGAAGTTAAATCATTAAAACTTTACAAAAATTCTTACTCATCTCGAAACTCAACATATTAAGTGATATAATAAAAATTTACTTTTAAATCTATTTGGGAGATGCTCTAACCGACAACCATCACTATGAGCTACGTGATTATAAAGCGTCTGACCCACACAGCTAGAACTGTCCTATATCGTGCTGTGATATAGGACACCTCAACTAAGTGGTTCCACTAAAAATGAAACATTTGGGAAATGCTTAGTTATCTTATACTCTTTCTCAAATTCCTCTTTACTTCCTCAAACACTCAACTAAAAATACAAATGTTGGTTTTAAAAGATTCTTAAAATTTATAACTGAAAATAGGTTTCAATAACACCCAATAGTTTTTTTTTTAACTAAGACTCAAACCATCCTTTGTTGTGAGTAGATTTTTACCGAGGAATTTCAAAATTTCTTGAGTGTTAAGGTCACTAGATATAGAACATTTAGTTCCAAAAAGAACTAAAGGGAATTCATTCAAGTCATTCCAAAGTTCCTTTACGTATTTGGTCAACTTCAAAGACAATGAGTTTTAGTAGAGGATGAGTTAGGTGGCCCAAAATATATCAAATGAAAGGTCTTTGAATTATCTTTCCAATGCCACCGAATTTGCTAAGTTTTGAGTTTGGATGATTGAGATATGCCCTTTTGAAGTCAGGTTGTCCAGTTACGGAAAGTTACCCAAAAATAGTAAGGTGTATTTTGGTCTTTTTCTTCCCCATTCAGATGTAATTTGTTTTTAGTAAGGTTTTAGGGGTCTCAACTGATTAGGTTCCATTTTAAAATCCTAATTTATGGATGAGTCCACAAGTTGGACTCATATAGGGCTTTATTTTGATAGAAATAGTGTCCTCAAATGCTTATTTTGTCTCAATATCTGATGAAAACTATTAAGTTTCAGATATTTGAAGATTTAGTGGAAGCATGGACACTTAGGTGCAAAAGGAACAAAAAGGCTGAAAAGAATGAAGAAGCTGAAGCGTGAGCATCGCCAAGCACACTTGGCGATTCGCTGAAGGGACACACTACGCCCTTTGTTCTACTAAGAAAAACCCTGAAGGAGAAAGATCAAAATGGCGATGAAAGGAGCAGTCGGCGCTTCGTTGAATAGTTCCGCAAAGCAGCCCAATGGTCCAGAATGTGAAGATGCTGAAGGCAAGCACAAAACGGCGATGAAACAGAAGAAGGGTGAGTCACCGAGTTATTCGGCAGCTTCGACTAACCTCACCGAGCTATCCGCCTGTACTAATTTCTAATGTTTATAAATGCTAAACTCTTTATTAACTTTAGTATAGTTGAATTATTATTATAATTTTCATAATAGAATAGTACTTTTTTTGATATTTTCTCTCAAGTGGGTTTTCTCCATTCTTCTTCCTTTTCATAAATCAAGGTTTAATTCCTTATACCCATTTGATTTTAAAATCATTTTAGATATATTTTGTTATTTCTTGATGTGTAGCTAAAAACCTCATTCTTGGGGTGTGATTTAGCAAATATGTGTTGATAATATTGTTGGGTCTTGTTTGCTGATAGGTTAGATGTATTTTAATAGTGATTTCACCTAGTGGTTGTGGTTTAATTTAATGGGTTTCTAGTTGCAAATAGAAAAACACCCATGTGTTTTCGGCTTGCTCGAGAGAGAGGTCGCGAAACCAAGACTGCTAGACTGATGGCCTAAGGAGTGGGCCGACATGAGGTTCAGCCCGAGAGGGTGAGCCCTAGTCCCATATCCTAACACTCAGCTCGAGAGATTGAGTGGGGTAAGGCGTAGGCTGCCCTTCATGCGGCAAAATGGGTGTCCGAGAGGAACCCATTTGAAACGGGGTAAGTATCCCAAGAGGGAACTTATTTCCATCTAAAGCTTAGCCTAGTCACTATTATCTTGCAAATTTTGTATCGAAAGGATGTACCTAATGACTTATCTCAACTTGTATTACGGTCACACCCCAAGAACTTTTCTCCATACTTGATTTTCTTGTTATTTTCGCTATTTTTACTACTTGTGACAGAACCCCCATTTGATATTTGATACTTTTGTGTCAACCCCTTTAATTAACTATGTTTTTGTTCGTTAATGTATTTAGCTATGACTAGATAGAGGTAAATTTTATTTTTTTATCAATCCTTAAAACCACTCCCTTGGGAAACGACCCCAACCTTTAATTGGGTTACTATATTATCGAAGATTTTAGACACTTGTATCATAGGTTAGTGTCGTTGGTCACGATAAGCATCAAAATGCTGCCGCTGTCGGGGAGTGGTATCACGTAAAGATGTAGTTTTCTAGAGTTTTTGTTCTTTTTAGGGTATATTTTACTAATTTTACTTTTTGTATTTTTGTTTCTTTGTTTATTATTTGTGTATGAAGGTTCGCTAAGAATGACTGAGGGAGTGGGTGGCAAGCCAGTTGAGGCAGATGAAGAAGTCGAGTGTGACTTCAAGATAGCTGCACTGGTATCTCAACTAAATGACTTGACCACCAAAATATCTAAGGTGGAAAACCAGTGCAAACGCCAAGGGAGGTACATACATCCTCATGCGCGGAAGAAGTCTAGAGAAAATGAGAAAAATCATGTTGAGGACAGACTTCAAATCATTCTCCAAAAGATCACCGATCAAGATCGAGTGCTTAGCAAAATAAGAGAGAATGTTGAAGCATTGAATCAATTGATTGGATCTCATTCTATATCAATCCAGCAAATCACATCACTCTTAATGTTTGCAATTCCTCAGCTCCATCCAAACGACATGTTGGGGTTACCTAGTGACACTAGGTCTAGCTCCAATAACATAGAGTGAGGCAGGACCTACATCGAGCCACGACGTTAAATAAGGTGCTTCTTGGGAGGTAACCAAAGGTCATAAATGTAGGATTTTATTTTTATAAATAATGATGTGTTAATAATTCAGGTTAAGAATGAGGAAAGTGTTGAAAATTCAAGGTTGGTGGGAAGAAATTCCATTCAGCGTGGTGCCAAACAGGTCGGTGATCCCGTTGTTTGGCTTAATACAAGAGTATTGCAGCGCCTGTAATACGCGCGAACTCAAAAAGCAGCTCGACGCATCGCCAATCCCGATGCAGACCACCAAATTTGCCCCTAAAAAATTGAAGATGTTGAAGAAAGGGCGGGATAAAAGATCGCTCGGCACTTAGCCAAGTGGTTCGGCGAGTGCGACTAACGTCGCCGAATGGACAAAAACTAGATGGTCTTTTAGCCAAAGTTTTAAAAACCTCGAACTTCATTCTCTTTCCATCACATTTTCACATTCCCAAACTCACACCTACACTCTAGTTTTATATTTCTTGCACTTTTGGAGTATTTTGGTTCATTGATTTGTGCACGGATTTGGATTGCATTGCCGCATAGCTTTCAATAGCATTTTAATCAGAACAAAAGGTTAGCTTCTCAATACTTGTAATTATTTTTTCAGCATTGTACTCATTTGCAAAGTCTTTGATATTGTTAAAATTTGTTGAACCTCTCTGATTGGATAGAATTCATTAATTTTCAATTGTTATTCAATAATCTTCCTTAAACTTTCGAAATATTTTTATCCGATGTGTCTAGTTGAGTTAATGTGTGATGGGTGATATTCGTAGAATATAAGTCTTGGTCAAATTTGTCCTATTTACACTTTACTGTGTTTTTACAGTTTGAAGGGTTGATTTCAAGAAATTGGGTCAAAAGTAGGTATGTTGTGTCATTTGGTGAGCTTTGACAAGCTCACTGAACCACTCCGCGGATCGCCTAAGTGCCCCATCTCGCCCTTATTATCATGTTTTATTTGTTATGGATGCTGTAACTTTCGGGAAGAAGCACGAGATTACCAAGTGCACTCAATGACTCATCGAATGATATCTTAATCGCCCTATTTCTACAAACTTTTCCCTTCTGCACGAGTTAGTGTTAAGGGTTACGTCTTGAGATTTCTTTCGAACATTTTGAAAAGGTCCCTTTGAGTCTTTTGAGAAGTCTTGAACAATTTCAGGTATCTTGTTTCAAGACTCGAGCAAGTAAATATGAGAATGAGGAGAATGTATTCATGAGTCTACAGTAGCATCATCAGATCCCTATATCATGAATCATAACCCTTGAATCCATAATTCAAATTCAAGAGAGAGTTAAGAGTAGAGTTGAAGAAAGTCTTTCAGTTGAATTGTGAATCCTTTCAGACAAACTATAGATTTGAGCTATGTTTTGAGGAAGTAAGTATTAGAATGAGAAGAGTTGTATACACGAGTTACATATTTTTAGGTAGACCCTTGAGTCGAGTCGTTCATGCCCATAAATTCCACATGAACTCCATAAGTAGAGTATCTTTGAGAGGAGTAATATCTTCAAGTTCTAAGTCTTGAGTATTGAGTTCCTAAACTTTTGAGATTATATTCCTAATCTTGGGACTATTACATGTCACCCATGAAGTCTTTGAGTTGAGTTGTTCATGCCCATAATTCCGCATGAACCTTATGAGCTGAGAATTCTTGAGATGATTAGTATCATAAAGTCCTTGAGTTGAGTTGTTCATGCCCATAATTCCGCATGAACCCTCGGAGTTGAGTATTCTTGAAATGAGTACTATCATTAGAGTTCTTGAGTTCTGAGTATCGAGTTCTATGTATGGTTATTGAAAACATTGAATTGAGTCATTCACGTTCATAATTTGGCGTAAATCCTAATTTGAGAAGTCTTTTAAAAATATCTCTTAACTTGTTTTAAGTGTTGAGCAGTTGAGTTTAAGAAAGGGTAGAGTTGAGTTCATTTTTTTCCAAATGAATATATGGGAACTAAGTATTTCAAAGAGTAAATGTTTTCACATTTAAAAGAGGAGGAAACTGGGATTTCTAAAAGATCTTTTGAGCAATAATCTCAAACCACATAAAGAGTTATGTTTTTAAACATATGAGCTAGTATATTTTGGGAGTAGTATTGAGCACCGATATGGGGGAGAGTTCAGACAACTTACAGCCCCCATAAACCTTGTAGCCAACGTAGGTAGAAATGGTCATACTTCTTAGATAATTTCTTAATGCTTTCTAGAATATAGTAGTTGATCCAGTTAGTGAGTAGGTCTTATACCCTGGTAAAGTATGGGACAGTTTTGGCAGCGTGGGCGAGACGTTGTATCATCACATAGCTCATGGTGATGGTTGTTAGTTAGAGAATCTCACACAAAGTTATTTTTGTATTCTTATATACAGATTTAGTTATTATTGTATTATTCAGTACATTGGGTTGTTATATTGTGTTTTAAAATCTTCCAATATATTTCATCTTTTATTGTTGCTTTATCTTGAGTTGAATATCCAGAGTTGAGTATCTAGAGTGGAATATCTTATTTTTGAGTTGAACCCCATTTCTCTAAGTTCAGTTGAACTATGTCTCACAGAGTTAAGTATCTTATTGTTGAGTTTAGCCTAATTTTCTCTGAGTTGAGTTGAACTATGTTTCAAAGATTTGAGTATCTTATTGTTGAGTTAAGCCTTATTTTCATTGAGTTGAGTTGAGTTATATTTCACTGGGCTGAGTATCTTATTTTTGAGATGAGTCCTTTCCACCGAGTTGAATATCTTATCCTTGAGTACTTTTGAGTTGAGTAAGTTTTAGTACATTTCAGTATTCTTGAGTATTCGTTTAGTTGAGTAAGTTTTAGAAGAGGTAAGTATGTTTCCTTCTATTTAGTTCAAGCTTATGTTTATGCTTTAGAATTCTCCTTACATGCTCATGCATTTCATGTACTGATGCCATTTGGCCTGCATCATTTCATGATGTAGATACATGTATTCATGGTCCTCAAAAGAAGCTTCGTTGAGACCACTTGAAGTTCCAGTAAGATTTGGTGAGCCTTCTTGCATTCCGAATGACTTCACCTTTATCTTACATTTAGTAGTTTGAGATGTCGTGGGTCTTGTCCCGATATCCTTTTGTAATAGTAGAGGCTTCATAGATAGACAAAGTTAAATAGTTTTCGGTATGTATCTTCTTTGAGTTATTTTTACAAACACTGAGTTATCTAGTGAGCATTTTTTAGATTAATTGAAAGTTGAGTATTTGAATTTGATTCGGTTTTAAGCTTTTGTATGCTTGAGTAAGTCTTCCGCTTTTAGTCAGCCATGATGAGGGTTTCTTGGCGATCAACAATGGTTGTTAAATGCCGGCCACGTTCAGGTTGTGACAGGTTCATGGTGAACTATATACACAAATGAATCAACTCAAGGATCTCAATAACAAAATACAAAACACAATACTCAGAACTAAAGAACTCAACGATACTACTCATCTTTTGATTATTTCTATATTTTTATGTACATATAAGATTAAAGTTTCGTAGTTTTTTATCATTTCATCATGCATGTATGTAGTCATGTTCTTTATTAGGCAGATTTTTTATTTCAAATTATTCCTTCCTATCATATTCATAATTGATTAAATTCATATTAGATCATTATGAACTAGATTATCATTTATCATGTTTTCCTGTCACTACTAGCATCGTACTTTAGCGAATATTTTCTTCTTATCAGCGCCTCAACTTTGTTTACTCCCCTAAACGGCTTCCTCGCTTACCGGTTTCAACATTAGGATGGCATAGGAATATAATTTCAAAAAGAATCATAAACTCAAGAACTTAAAATTAACTTATCTCAAGAATACTCAAATCTAGGAATGGAATCATAAATTAGTCTTTTACTGATTTGAAAGTAGATGTAGGGCATGAGGATGAACTAATCCAACACTATGATTGCCTTACATACCTAAAAAAGAAAGGTTCTTGAAGAATCTTGAAAAAACAACTTGTTTAGAAGCCTTGAAACCCTAGATTGAATGAGAACAATCAAGAAAACTTTTCTTGAAATTCGTTAATTAGTTTCTTGAAATCTCTATGGTCAAGAATTATAATTTCTATTAGTGATTCATAATTGTATTGAGGAATTTGAGTTGGAAAGAATTAAATTCGTAGAGAAGGACTTACATATAAGAAGAATCTTGGAAAAGATTGACAGAACCTTGAATGGAAGTCTTCAACTTTGATTATTACTTAGAGTTTTGTCGTAGAGTTTGAGAGAAGATAATGTTGAATTAAAAGATGAAAATCTTATTGGTTTGGGCCTTTAATTAGTCAAGAAATTTTTTAGGGATTTCTTAGACGTGAAAAGACAAAAATGACCATTTTTAATGTTCTTCGATTGGCTAATTCATCACTGCACTGTATCATCATACCTTTTTACTTGAAACTTGGATTGTTGTGAAATTGGTGGAATTGGAAAGAAGAATATATTACCTTTAATTTGCTAGGTTAAATTCTAAGAGATATGGTCATTTGAAGTTGACTCAAATAGAATGTTACATCAAAACATAATCGGTATGGAAGCTTTAAACTCAACATTGTGTTAGGGGATTCAAGTGACATTAATTCATATCCAAATTCATTACACACTAAATAATTGACCTTTACACATATGGCATTTTAAGAATCACGAGATACAATCTTGTTCACAAATTAATAATGGTTCGAGTCTTAACTCAGAAATTTTTGAGGTGTTACATATAGCTATTTTCAATTTATTTTCCTTAGATAGATTTCCTTGCATACCTACAAATAAATTTTATTCTTAAAATAATACTACAGTAAAACCTCACTAAATTAATTTAGGTGAGACAACAAAATATTATTAATTTGTAGATGTATTATTTTATGGATAAATTAATATTTATTAGTTTAAAGAGTCTGTTGAGATTTGATAAAAGGTAATGTTGATTATATCAAAATTATTGTAGCTAAATAATTTATCTATCATATTTATTGAATTCATATAAAAATAATAATTTATAATACATAAGGTAAATATGAATATCAAAACAATGTATCATATTTATTGAATTCATATGAAAAAAATACATTCATGATACATAAAATACAATGTATGTATATGATTCATTGTAAAATAAATTCTAGAATTCAATGATTAATTATAAAAATAAATTCATTATACATAATGTTCATTGTTTTGAATAATCAAATATTATTTACTATATATTTACTATAAACTATCAATTTAGGATAGTGAGAGAATAAGCTATATAAGAACACATCAAATTTCTTTTAATCATATCCAAAAATGACTTCTCATTTAAATGTGTCAGAAAATCAACAAAGATAGATCAAATACGTGAAACATTATGTGAATACAAAAGAAATCATTTCATATGCACTCAAAAAAATTTATAGTCATGGAAATACCAAAATTTTTAGATGCAATAAGAAAAATTAGCGATGAGAATTAACTAGTTTTAAATTTTAATAAGAAAGAAAACACAATAAATTATATATTTGTAATTTTTAAAAATTATTAATTTGTAATGTTAATTGGATCATATATTTATATAGAGGTCTTTTGAACATATATTATCTTATTATCTTATTGAAATGAGTGATTTGTTCCATTAGTCCATGTCAGAACTAGAAAGCAATCTTATCTTGGAGAGATGACTAATTTACTAAAGACTAATTTAATGAGGTTTTAATGTACAAGGAAATTAATCTATTAGCTCTATATTTTACATGGTATCAAATCCACGTTGATCCCCATTTGGGCTCCCAATCTACTCTCTAGTCGGACTTGAGCATAATGGGGTGTTAGAGTCGGTTAAATCTCAGATTGGTTGAAAATTAATTGGTGGTCTGTTAATATGGACATGGACAATCCTCCTCTCATTGGCTGGCTTTTGGGGTTACGTTAGATGCATGTGTCATAACTTTACACTTGTATTTGTCGACAAGGATCACTTTTCATATTAGAAATTGTTATACCTCATGAGATGTTTACTACTCTCTTTTTTTTTTTTTTTTGTGTCAAGGACTTATGAGCCTAAATTTTAAAATCTTATATTAATAATGCCTGTGTTTGGGAACATCAATTTAAAATAAAAATGGATAAAAAAATATATTTCTTATTCTCTTTTTAAATTGTCGTACATATTTATGAAAATAATTCTTTAATTACGATATATGTGTTTATATTACTTTATAAGAGTTTATAGTTTATTAATATTTTGATGGAGATAGTGCTACTAGTAATATTGAAGAATTATTATTAGATGAAGTAGCCTTTACTCAAAATAATTTTCTACTAATTGTGGTTTAATAAAAATGTTATTCGTATTTTACCACAAATCTATGCAATACTAAATTTATATATATATATATATATATAATGAAATAAAAATATTTCGAAAATGTAACCTCCACTTCCACATGGAAGTGAAGGGAGTGGAGAACCATTGAAGTTGATGTGATGGCACCAACTTGGCAAAGCATTAAATGTTGTACCTCTTTACTTCAAATTATCTATCTTTGGCTTTACTAGGTAAAGTTTTTAATTGTTGTAAACATCCATTCTTTTTTCTTCACCAAATAAGTCTTTCAATTTTTGTAGAGATATTTGTGCAAACAACGTTGATCAACAATTGTGGACATAAAATATTTTGAGGTTATTATTTAACCCTAAAAGAAAATTGATAATCTACATCAACTTATTCAAGCCCATATTTAGGGTATGTTAAGGAAAAAATCTCTTTTTCATATTGAACGAATTCCAAAAAGTTATAAATCATTAAATAAGTTATATTTGTTGTTATATCGCTAGAAAGACCCACTGTTAAGGGCATTAAGAAGTCAGATAATAGTATCCTTGATTTTATTATATCATTCTCATACCTTATCATTGTAAAGTGTGTTTCATTGTAAAGTTATCCTCCATCAATTTTCTTATTCCTTATGTCTATTAGTGACCTATTGTCCTAAGATTAAGACTACAATGTTGGAGAATTATTATGTTATATCCAAGGGATTTTATAAGCCATTATTTCTTGGCAGAAGATTTAACAAAATTCTTATTTGAAAATGGTACTATTACCAAATCTTATACTCTATTATTTTTGGTATACATGTTTCCAAAATGGATTGTACTATAACCAATTTGTAGTCGTTCATCTAAATCAAGTTAAGTATGCCAGTCACCTTTTGAGTTCCTAAATAATTAATTTCCTAAGTAAAAGTTGGGTCAAAAGCTTCAAGTCTATTATATGTTTTATTGGCCTAAATTATTTTATGAGAGTTAAATAAAGTCTTGATGAAATTCATTAAGAAACAAAATAAATTTATGAACATCCTCAGGTTTAACTAATACTAGAAAAACAATGAAATTCAATAGAAAATACTAAAAATTCATAAAATTCAATAAAAACTCTTAATGTCGCGGCAGAACGTGGACACCTTTATTACTAATACTTTATCAAGGCTCCATTTTTCTATCAACTCATTGACGTCCATTCATTTCCCCAAACAGATTTTTATCCGTTGACCATTCACTTCGAACCTCGTTCCTTCATTATTATTGACTTTAACCGCTCCTTGTGGAAATAATTGTCTAACTTTCAATGGCCCAGTCCACTTGGACTTTATCTTGCAAGGAAACAAGCACAACTCATTGCAAGGACACCTTTATTACTAATACTTTATCAAGGCTCCATTTTTCTATCAACTCATTGACGTCCTCTGATTTCCCCCAATAGATTTTTATCCGTTGACCATTAACTTTGAACCTCGTTCCTTCATTATTATTGACTTCAACCGCTCTGTGTGGAAATAATTGTCTAACTTTCAATGGCCCAGTCCACTTGGAGTTTAGCTTGCAAGGAAACAAGCACAACCTTGAGTTGAATAAGAGCACCAAATCATTGGGAACAAATTCACGCTTTTAATCTTTTGATCATGGTACCTCTACATCTTATCCTTCTACAAGGCTCAATTTTCATATGCTTTTAAGAGAAACTCATCGAGCTCATTCATCTCATTCATTCTTTTACTTGATGTGGCACCCCAATCCAAATTCATCTTCTTGAGTGCCCATATCACTTCATCCTCTAACTCTACAGGAAAATGGCAATACTTCCCATATACAAGTTTGTAGGGCGACATACCTATGGGAGTCATTAATACAATGCAATAGACCCATAGAGCGTCATCAAGCTTTCTTGACAAATCAATTTTATTTGAATTCACAACACAACGATGAATAATCCCATTAGGACAAATACAAAACATGGCCCTTCCAAATAAATAATTCTTCACATAAGACATGAACTTTCTCCTTTGGTGAAATGACAAATCCGAAGGCACCAAATCACTTACCAAATAATTGGTAAAATCTGTGAACCAAGGGATAAGGTCAAAAGAAGCAGCCAATACCTGTTCATCGAGGAACATCTCATTCATCTCAATTCCATCAGCTAATTTTATCAATGCTTGTTCTTCTAATCTGGACAAGTGATCACCTACTTGGTTTTATGTTCCCTTTCTATCCTTCACTTCAAAGTCGAACTCTTGTAGCAATAATACCCATCTGATCAATCTTATTTAATTTTTATATCCTTCTTTTCCATAAGATATCTCAATGTCAAATGATCACTATGCACAATAACTTTAGTGCCATATAACTAGGAGTGAAATTTCTCAAACAAAAGACAACAACAAATAATTAATGTTCATTAACAATATAGTTTTTTGAGCAACATTCAAAGCTTTCCTCTCATGGTATACATGATGAAGAATCTTCTCTTGACTTTGATCCTATAAAACGCCAAGTTCCACCCCACTCGCATCACACATTACTTTAAACGGTTGTCCCCAATCCGGTGAAATAATGATTGGTGCAAAAGTCAACTTCTCTTTCAGCCCCTCAGATTCTCTCAGACAAGCCTCATCAAACTCAAACATAGACTCCTTTACGAGCAGTTTGCACAATGTGTGTGCAATTTTCAAGAAAGCTTTTATGAACCTCCTATAAAAACCTGCATTGCCCTAGAAAACTTTTAACACCTTCAACAGAGATGGGTAGTGGTAGGTTTTCTATCACTTCAACTTTTTCTCTATCAACTCTGATTCCTGTCTGTGAAATTTTGTTGCCAAGAACTAACCCTCTTTTACCATAAAGTGACATTTTTTTTCTAATTAAGCACAAGATTACACTCTTTACACCGCTTTAGCAGTTCCCCGAAATTAACGAAGCAATCATCAAATGTATCACCAACTATAGAGAATTCATCCAAAAATATCTCAATTTTGTTCTCCATCATATAAAAAAATATTGGTATCACGCAACGCTGAAATGTCACCGGCGCAATACACAACCTAAATGGCATCCTCTTGAAAGCAAAAGTCACAGATGGACAAGTAAAAGTAGTCTTCTTTTGGTCATCCAAAGCTATGGAGATATGATTGTAGTGCAAATAACAATCAAGAAAACAATACCAACCCTTTCTAGCAAGACAATTTAGCATTGGTTCCATGAATGACATTCCGAAGTGATCTTTCTCAGTCCACACATTCAACCTGTGATAATCCATACATACTCTACAACGAGTCACCTGCCTCATTAGAACATGCTCATTTTTTGCATCGGGACCCACAATGATTCCTTCCCTCTTTGGCACATATTACAGTAAACACACGCAACTACTATCAGCAATAGGATATACCACTCCAATATCTAACCAATTGATGATTTCCTTCTTTACAACCTCTTGAATCGGTGGATTAAATCTTTGTTGCTGCTCAATACTTTGCTTCCTATCTGGCGTAAGTTGAATTTTGTTAGAATAAATAGTCGGTGGAATACCAATAATATCAGCAATGGTTTATCCTATAAACCTCTTGAATCGCTTCAATACCGATATCAATGCCACCACTTACCCTTTATTGAAGACACTAGCAACAATAACAGGCAAAGTACTATTTGGCCCAAAAACACATACGGCAAGTGAGATGAAAGAGCCTTAAGCTCTAACTTTAGAGGCTCATCAACATAAGGTTTTTGCAGAAGGAGTGTCTAAATTCATTACATCCAGAACGAACTTCTTTGATTGACGATGATAAAAATCTACCCCATAAAGTTCAACAACTAGCTCATAATATTCATTAATACCATCTCCATCAAAGTTCATGATCACAATTGTTAGTGCTTCAACACCTAAGCTCTCTTCAATAGACCCTTTTGGTTGTTTCTCAACAATATGATTCAGTACCTACACTGACTTAAGGTAACGTCCATGCTTCACAGATCTATAGTTATTGAAGGTTACATCTTCACTACTCAATCAAAACTTCATTTTCCCTCTTTCCATATCAACTAAAGCACACCTAGTATCACAGAATGGTGTTCCTAAGATGATGAGGACCTCCAAATAAATCTCAAAGTCCAGTATCACGAAGTCCGTCAGAAAGATGAATGTCACAACTTTCACAAGGACCTCTTGAAGCACTCCAATCGGTTTGTTCCTTGTTTTAAGAACCATAAGTAGTTGCATTGCAGTCGGCATGGGGGTTCGTAAATCCAGCTTCTTGTAGATAGCGACATCAAGTTAATGCTAGAACCCAAGTAACTTGTGGCCTTCGCACAGTGCAACATACCAATAGTACGGAGAAAAGTAAATGGTCCAGGATCCTCTTTTTTCTACACTAATGATATAGTAGCAATACTGCTACAATGTTGCAACTTGTCATCACCTTCGAAACTGACAACCCTCTTCTTAGTTACAAAGTGCTTCATGAACTTCTCATAACCTGACATTTTCTCAAGTTCTTCTATTAATGGAGCATTTATGGACAACTTCTGCAACATAACTTTGAACCTATGATATTTTCCTTCTTTTTCTTTCTTTACCAACCTTTGTGGGAAAGGAGGTGGAGGTCTCAGCATAGCAATGATCTTATGCGTCACCTCAGTGTCCTACTCATTCTCATTTTTAGGCTCCTCAACTACCTCAACTTCATCCTCATCTTTATCTTTCTCACTCTCCACTCTATTCGGCATAGGAGAGTATAGAGTCTTCTTTCCACCTCTTGTAGTAACTTACATACAATGCCCGTCATTCTTTTGAGTCTGGATATTGTTTCTAGGAATTGTCCCTTGCTGACACAAATTTACATTTCAGGATAACTCACTCAGTTGCTACTCAATTTGCATAATTGATACTGCATGTGAATCAAATTTCTGACCAATGCTTGATAAATCATTATGCCTCTCCTTCACATTGTCATCAGTCAAATAAAACTTTTCATCATCTTACTCATCATATCTTCAATTTGATTCATACTTGATCCAACATCTCGATTCCCACGTGGAACACATGGTCCACTCTTATCTTCCTATTACCATACCTATTCTGGTTGTAATTATTTTTACAATTATAGTTGCCATCACGTACATAGTTCCCTTTACAATTATAGTTACCATAGTTCGAACTATTGTTTCCTTGACCTTGGCTGCAATCATCCAAATTGGATCCTTCGGAGTTAGTCCGGAAACACCTCGTCCGATCATTCACAAGATTCACATCCTCCTCATAAATGTACTCATCACTAGGTGGTTCTCTAGGTTTATAGTTCACAACATTTACTTTCTCTGCACATCCGGTTACATGTTTTAACACCAAGCCAACTTCTGTTCTCAATTGGGAAATTTCCTCACGGATATCATCATTAGAATGATTTGGTGCGGCTTGTACAACAAACATGTTCCTTCCAGTATTAAACTGTGTAGTGCTTCATGCCTTGTTAGTCTTACAGATCTTTTTAAGTTTTTTGGCAATCTCTTAAACTGTGAGTGCTCTGTAAGATCATCCAGCAATAGTATCTAGCAGAACTTTCCCATTATCATCTTGTCCTCTGTAGAATTAATCTTTCAGTAACTCATCATCTATGCGGTTCTTAAGTACACTACTGATAAACTAGTGAATCTATCCTAATAGGTACTCACGGACTGTCAATGCAATGCTACAAAGTTAATGAGTTTATCCTTGAGATTGAACTTTTTGGACAATGGAAAGTACTTCTCAATGAATACATTGTGTACCCCATCCCAAGTCGTGATAGAGTAATATGACAATTGAGAAAACATTAATGTACCATCACCTATTAATGAAAGTGGAAACATCCTTAAGTCGATCCACATCCATGTTTAAATCTGGTCTCCCAACACTAATCATGCAAACACTCTTTACTTCCCTCATGTGAGCATACGAATCCTCCAAAGGTAAAGTAGCAAATAACTCTCTAGATGTAAGCATTTGAATCACACTTTTGGTCACCAGAAATATATGTCGAGGAGGTAGTGGAGGAATAACTATAGCACCCATCGATCCAACAATATCATAATCCACCTAGTAGTTTTTGCAGACATATGGTGTTGGCTGGTTTTGCACTTTTTCAGCATTTTGAACTCGAGGCTTACCCTGAACATGTCTAGGCACATCCTAGATTCTAGTAGCTTGAAATCCATCTACATCCCCTTGTCCTACTCTGATTGGATCATTTTCTACTTAGGGGTTTAGGCTTCTTCCAACTATCCTTCTCAAAGTTCTTCTTAATTCAGGATCGTAAAGACCAATGGGATTGCCTTAACTCTAGGTATTTGGCATACATTTGAGATAAGACTTGTAGAAAACAAAAACAAAAAAAAATGTAAATTAGGAAAGAAGTCACTAAAGTTGAATAACTAAATTAGTGTATTGTAAATGTCCTATTCCTTTGAAGCGGCGCCAAAATTTCATACACCCAAATTACACCTCCTTAAAGAAGTATAATCGGTCATTGTCAAATAAAGAACCTAACTTTATGTTAGGGCCGATCCCACAAGGAATATGTTCTAGATCTAGGCTATTTATGGTTATTCGTACTCTTCATCAAATTACATCCGTAAAAAGGGGAAATGGGGGATTTGTAATTAAGGTATAAGTTTGTTGATTTGTAGAAATAAGTAACAAGGATACAAGATTTGCAGTTTGAGATATCAATATGAGATGAGAACCAGGGTATATGTGTTCCCCAAAACCTCTTAACGTCGTATTCCTATTAATAGTAACTCTATCCAAGTGTTAACATGCAAGGTTGGTAAGTTATGTATCTCCTAAGTGATTGGTCCTCCAAGTAGGGAATTTGACCACACAAATTGGTCTTCGTACAGGTGTATGCTTGAATAACCTCTACCCTTTACCCTAGATTAGCCGTCGCGGTAGGTGATCAAACTATTAGATAGAGGATTATCATGCTAAATCTCCATTGTTCAATCCCTTTCTCATTCATTACTTCCTTGGTCTGGCAAGTAGAAATGAGGTAAGTTTTAACGTTGCACACTGTTAAAAAGTAGTGAAAACAAAATTACTAATATAACATGCATAAACATTATTCAAGAATTACTTATTAGTTTTACATTGTTGGTTGCTCAAGGTTCCCACCACTCTCGTTATGGATTTAGCAATTCATGCTTGAATAATCACAATTCATATTAGGGTTTAAAATATGAATCATGAACTTACCATTAGAAAATATGAAATACAAAATCCTTAATTGAAGAACATACGTAAATTGCATAAACCAACTTCAAAAATCAAATGTTGAAAGTGTTCAAAAAATAATTCCAAAGACCAAAAAAAATATCCCAAAAAGTCGAACAACCCAAAAATGAAAAATACAACTCATAGTTATAGAAACTAAACCAAGTAGAAAAGGAAATTTTGGAAATTCCAATATGGGAAGATTTGTCGACAGCTGGCCACCTACGGTCCGTCGAAGAAACAATAGATCGTGGTCTTCCACAGTTGCTAAGAAGTTGGCCAGAATTATGTGGATGTCAATAAACAGTTATGACCTACAACCTGTAGATCTGTAGATCTAAGCACAGTCCATCCAGAATTATAAAACATAACTCTTGCTCAATTTTTGGGTAATTACTCAAAGTTTCCTCTTAGAAGAGGTAATACTCTGAAATGTCTCTTATCTCATAACTCATTTAGAAATCAAAGTTTCTCTCTATTAAATGTAAACATATTACTTTTGGGAATAATTAGTTCCCTTATATCATTACTCAAACATTAACGCAACTCTTCCCATTTGTATATTTACATTCTCAAAACTTAGATGATTACACAAGAATCCTCAAATTAACTGAAAAGACCTCTTAAACTCCCCTCTTAAACTTAATTTAAATTCAAAATGTAAATAAAGTCATGTCATTTGAAAATATAGGATTTCATTAGGATTAATGGATATTTTAGAGGGTAAAACAAAGAAGAGAATGTAGTTACGATTCAAAGGAACATCTCCGAAAACTAAATACTGAAAGAAAAGGACCAGGCGACCCTGGTGTACTGAGTGGTACAGGGCACCAAAAACCATAAACTAATTGCACAAGTTTGAGGAATACTGCTGGCGCGGCGCACCAGACTCCAAACTACTCACTAGTTGTTCAGGCGCTATGGTGGCGCGCCACCCCACCCCCATACCCAGAATTCCGACAATTTTTTCTACTCAATTTCAGTTTCTAACTCATCTAGAATCGAGTGATTTCCTCTAAAACTCTTTTTGATTCACAAACCCAACATGAATTCATAGAAATTACACAAAATTCTCATGAAGAATCACAACTCATGCTCAAGATCCTCCACCGAATAAATTCAAAAACTTTAATTGTTAAACAATGAATTAACAATCAAGAACCAATCAAGAATCTCTTAATATAACGATTTTATGGATGAATTGTATATGAAAGGCATGAAGATGAATGAGTCCATCACTATAGGAAACCTCACATTCCTTGAAAGAATGATGCTATTTACGAATTCCACAATTTTTGAAGAACGGTTGAACTTAGCCCCTTTTATCCTCTTAAAACCTCACTCTAAAACCCTAAGTGTTAGGAATGTCAATAGGATATTTAGAATCTGATTAAACCCTTAATTGGTTTATGAAAAAACGTGGTAAAACAAGTGGGGAAAAGGAAAGGACTGAATACATTTTCCTAAAACAAATGGAATGCCTAAAATAGAGAGGCTTCACTAAAAAAATCATAACTTCTTACTCAGAGATTGAAATTTAGCAAACTTGGTAGCATTGGAAAGAGGACTTAAGGAACTTTGATTTGATAGCTCATGGGCCATCTAATACTTTATGTGCTAAACGATATGGTTATTTGAAGTTGACCAAAACCTAAAAAATGATGGTGAATTACACAAATTTTGATGTAGCTCTTTCGAAGTCCAAGTTGTTATACCTCAAATGGGAATTTTTAATGCTACTTTGAGTCTGAAATTTCAAATTTTGTAGGGTTTCTTATCTTGTTTGCATAAATAGAGGTTCAAATTAAATTTGGAACACTCCATTGAGGATTTCATACTTGTCAAACTGGTAAATATGGATCATCTGGTGTAGGCCTTCATGTTCATGGCCCTTTGGCCACGTTCGTGGAGATTAATTGACTCGAGGGCCGCATTTGCAGGGGCTTGCCCGATTACAAAGGGTGATATTTGTAGAGCCGAGTCGTGCTCACGGGGTCTATTTCACCTCTAGACACATTTATAGGGCCCTCGCAACATTCATGAGGCAAGCATTCGTGGAGGCTCAACGCGTTCGCGAAGAGTAGTACAAGGCAACTTTGGTCCCAAGTTTGATTTGTCAATTTCTCTGTCATCCAAGTTGTTATTTTAGTAATTCAAAATGTTGTATGTTCATTGAGAGCGTGGCTATGTGAGTTGGTGATTGGGAGTTGTTGAATAATATTCGTTTAAGGTGATTTTGGGTGTGTAGGGCTCCCTTAGCTTTGTTTTCTTAATAAACTTCATGATTGTTTCTTTTACTGTTTTGGGCCTCCAGTTGTGTTAAATTTTGGAACACATGTTTGAGGCCTAGTTTAGCACCTCTTGATGGAGTAAATTCCATAGATTTTGGCATGGGTCCCACAATTCTTACTGCACTCCAAAATTCGCCCATTTTTGCTTTGTGTGATTTTTGTTTCTAAATGACTGTACTAATGTTGTGATCCTATTTTCGGTTGTGTGAAAGTGTTCGGAGACGGTTCAAAAAGGTAATGCTCTGGCCTCTTGATTTGGAGGGTGCACTGTTAGCCTATTGGTAACCTACGAGGTCTTTTCTATTTAGATTGAGCCTGAATGTGTGAATTCATGATGATTAGTGTGAATTGGAGGCCGGTACTAAGTTATATCTATTTTTCTTCTTAGAAACCATGTTTTAGGATTTAATTATATTTTTTGAATGGTAGTATTATATTAGTTGGGGTGATATATGTGTTGTTGCATTTTTTTGTGAACTACTTGCATTTTTACTTAATATTTGGAGCATGTTCGGCCTTAAACTAGGATAGACTAGTGTTTCCATAGACTCAAGAGCGATGTAGCTATATGACATGTCCGATGTCCTTTTGGCTGCACTAGGTCCTTGTAGACTGGAATAGAAGACTTATTTTTGATAGTACAAACCGTAGTTTAGGTGTTTGGGCAGCCTGCTAGCCTTTCTATCTTCCCTCCATATTTCTGTGACTCCGATACATTAGCGAAGGTTGTGTACTTTCTTGAGATTAGAGTACCCTAGTTTTTTATGCTTTTGTGATGTCTTTAGGAGTGCTAATGATTCAGGGATATCGACTAATTTAGGGCTTAATATTAAGATATTTAGTGTCCTCAATGCCTATTTTACGCTCATAGCTGATGTTAAAATGTTAATTTGCAGCAATGAAGGCAAAAGATCAAGGCAAGGGAATTATTGGGCGAAAACGAGCAAAAAAGCTGAAGAACTTGGAAGAAATCAAGACCGGTACTCTCCAAAGTCACTCGACGAGTCACTGAGTGGACCTTCAGCTCTCATAAAGTTCCAACAGGCTATCCCATGGTCAAGACCAACTTGGAGAGCAAATTGATGATTCGGCGATGCACTGAATGGATCCGCGAATACAGAAAAGAGATGTTGAATGGCAAAGCCAAGAAGGTGATGCAAAGGAGCACCCGCTGTATCGCTGACCATGTTGTCGAAGCTTGACTTACTTCACCGAGTGACTTCGATGGTTAAATTTTTGGAGCGGATAAATGAAATTTTCAAAAAGATTAAAAGAGTTCCCACACTGTCCAGTTTTGGGTATTTGATCTTCAACACTCTTAACATTGTTTTCTAAAAATTTTGAACAGAGATTGAGGATTTGTTTGATTTGAAACTGCAATTTGAGTATTTGGAGACTTGTCGATTGTTTCCCAACTGGATGGAAAACATAGATGCTAACGATTTCTTGTTTTTTATTATGTTTGGCTAAAACCCCATTATTGGGTGTGTGATTATGTAGTGGAATGTTTCTATTATCTTATGGGTGTTGATATTTACTGATTTTATTGTTAATTTGAAGTGGTTCAATTGATAGTTTGTGTTTTAATTGATGAATTGTAGTAGCAAATAGTTTAGTACTCTATGCTTGCTTGAGAAAGAAGTATTAGAGTTAAAACTAATAGTTGATTATTGTAACGATTGTGTTATTGCAGATTTGGTTTGAGAAAGTGGGTCTAAATGAAATACTACAAATCTAGCTTGAAAAAATTGAGTGATTGAGGTATTGGGGTGTTAATATGTGTTGTGCTTGTTGAGGTTCGAAAGAACTCTCTTGATTCATGATAGTTGATTAAGAAATGGCTATTGCACCTAAAGCCTAGACTACCTACTGATATTCAACGACTTTTAGTAAGTAATAATCACTTATTTTGCGAAATTGGCATTCAATTTATCGCACTCCTAAGAAATCCTCTCTATTTGTTTACTCCCGGTTATTTGTAGTTTTTCACTATTACTCAAATCCCCCCATTTGACATTAATTGAAAATACCTCGTCATTTAGTTTATTGTTATGAATATGTCTACCTCTACAAACGATTAGAACACCATTTGACTTCACAATCGAATTCTTTACTGTATCACTCTCTGTGGGATCGACCCCAACTCTTAGTTGTGTTTATACTTGTTAGCGACTGCCTACACTTAAAATCAGATGAATTGTAGTTGAGTGTTATCATCTTCCCAAATGATATTCTTGGAGTTCTCCTGAGGAAGAAATACACTTCGGTATAGACATTCTTCCCGATACTAGACCCATCTCTATTCCGCCATATACAATGGCTCCAGCTGAAAAAGAGTTAAAAGAATAGTTGAAAGACCTTCTTGAAAAGGGTTTAATTCAAACTAGTTTCTCACCTTTGGGCGCTCGGGTTTTATTTGTGAGAAAGAAAGATGGTTCCCTTATAATGTGTATCAATTACCACTAGTTGAACAATGTCACCTTAAAAATAGGTATCCCCTTCTGAGAATTGATTACCTTCACAACCAGTTTCAGGGTGCCACTTGCTTTTCTAAGATAGACCTCAAATCTGGCTATCATCAGTTGATAGTAAGAGAAAGTGACATCCCGAAGACATCATTTAGGACCCCGTTATTGTCAGTATGGGTTTCTTGTTATGTCCTTTGTCTTGACTATTGCTCCTGCGGAATTCATGGACCTTATAAACACAGTGTTTAAGTCGTATCTTAACATGTTTTTATAGTATTCATTAATGACATACTGATTTATTCTAGGAGTGAGGAGGATCATGTTATACATCTAAGAATAGTTTTACAAACACTCAAAGATCCAGAATTGTATGCTAAGTTATCTAACTGTTAATTTTGGCATGAGTTTGTGGCTTTCTTAGGCCATATTGTATCTGCTGAAGAGATTTGAGTTGATACTCAAAAGATTGAAGCAATTTAGAACTAGCCAAGACCAACTTCTCCCACTGATATAATGAGTTTCTTTGGGTTGGTGTCACGACCCAGGGTACCCTCTAGATGTAACAAGGCGTATAAGACCCTGAGAGGCCTCATACAAGCGACTTAGCATATCATAAAATAGGTAATAGTAAATGTGCAAAAATCTAAAATAATTTAAAACAATCAAAGTCTTTTATAAAACGAGCGAAAGTCTAACAACATTGTCTCAAACCAGCATAGGAGAATAAAATCTTGGGACGCAGCCCATAAAATAGTCAAACATTAAAAGAAATAAATAAGAGATAAAGGGTGATCAAATTCTCGAATACAATGTGGACCCACAAAAGCTTAACATCCTTGATCACTAAGAACGTAGCCATAAGTGTACGAATCTGGAGCGCCGAACCCTATATTTGATAAGAACGTAGGAAAGAGTATGCGTTAGTACAATCAAGAACGAAATATGATGGCTAGCATAAACAACATAACATAACCATTAGTCAATCGTGAGATATAACGCATAATCATAATCAAAACATAATAAGCATCATAATGAAATATGAATACTTTCTTAAGTAACCTCACTTATCCTTAGCAAAGACAAAGTCTTACGTCATCCACCTCTAGTCAAGCTTACATCATGGAAGGCATATCTCGCAATATTCCAAGTCAATCAACTTCATAACACAATCAAATTAGTCATACATACTTTTAAAGACATGGGGATTTACCTCAATGCCTAGTTTGTAAAGGATAATGGGTATTCACCTCTTGCCTTACTTACTTTTAGATTGTGGATACTCACCTCTATAACCTCATAAAATGATGCGGGTACTTTCCTCCACATAATTTCATAAGGAGCATGGGTACTCACCTGCATGTCCATTCTTCATAATAAGAACGTGGGGACTCACCTCTTGTAAAAATTTAAGGAGTACGGGATATCACCTCATATCCTTACATATTGAGGTCAAGGGTAATCACCTCTAACCTCATCATTCATTAAGCATTTTAGTCCAGATTCATTTTAGGTGAGAAATCCTTTCAACCTAGAATCATTCATGTGTGTAAAACTTTCACATTCATTCAATCATGCTTATCAATTAATCATGGGAAGTATCCTTTCCACATCATAATATCAATCAATCAACAATTCATAGTCAAGGCTTTACTGTCAAAGCACTACATCACATGATCATCTTCAATGCTTTACTCTCAATCAATTAACATCATACTCATCATATATGCTTCAATCTAGAGCAATTTTAGTCATAAATTATCAATCATATAGGGAGATATCTAGCCCATAAAGTTTCCCTCACATGACATCAAACCCAAAAGATCAATTCAACCCTAAAATCATAGGATATGCATGGGTTCATATAATTTCATCCTAAATACATGCAATTCTATCAATTTAATCATAAAGCATCATAATCCACTCAATTGGATCAACATTAATCATAACCCACAACATTGGAAGAAACTCTAACTAGTATTTGGGGAATTCTTCTTCGAATTGTGAATTTCTAGGGGACTCCATGGGAGGAAGGATCCCATGGATAAAAAGGTATCATACCTTAGTCACAAAGCCCACAAAATCTTGATGACTGGGAGACTTGATCTCGACCTAGCTTCAATTTCCCTTCTTCTTCTTCATTTTTCTAGAGAAAGAATATCTGAGAGGGGATTTGGGTTTTCTTTGTGAAATTCAGAGAATGACTTAATTGAGTGAGTTTAGGGGTCTAAAATCCTTATATAGGTGGTGTATTTCAAGGCAAAAATGACACCACGTTGATTTTATTAAAACCAGAAAAGACCTATATACCCTTAAAATAACTGCCAGCTCCCAATCCATGGACCCCTGCGACTGAACTACGGTCTGTCCTGGTTGGTTTTGGTTTGCTAATCATAAATTGATTTTCTGAGGGTTCGACCTACGGACCTCTGACCACGGACCGTGGTCTTACCGGCGGTCCATTTGTCAGGCATTTGTCTTGGAACCCTGGAACTGTTTTGGGGAGGCCAATCCACAGACCCTCCTATTGCCTGGGTTCAACCCACGAGCCGTGGTTGGCCTTCAAAGATGGCTCCTTGCAGTTCTGCAATTCTCCTACTCACCTCTAACTCAAACACGGGGTGTCACATTATTTCTCCCTTGGGATCATTCATCCTTGAATAAGATTCTAGGCACATTTCTAAATGAAAAGACTCAAGACTAGCAGCGCATCATGCATGCAACTCATCTATATGCACATGACTAACGAGGAAATATTAACTCTAATCTCAACATATTCAAGACACCATAAGAGAGTAGGAACTACATCTAACAATCGAATATGCATGATATTTTTAGATTTCTTACACTTAAGGAGGAACTACCTTCTCCAAATCTAAAAAGCAATGCTCAATACAATGTCATGGAGACTAAATGGAAATTATGCATAAAGTAGACATTCATGGGGGGAATCTCCATTCCAAGCTAAGGCATGCTCAATATCCCATTTCATGAAGTCTATAAGCAATTCATATTTAATACTCAATAACATAAGGAAAATATCACATAAAAGCCATTTATTTCAAAACTTAAGCTTTTTCATGAACATGCAATTTTATGGAAATCATGGGAATACACAAAAAAAACATGACTTCAAACAAAAGCAAATCAATAGGAACTCATTACCTCAAGCTACAATAGGAGGAAAGAGATGGGGATACCGGGACATCATATGGGCTTCCACCTCCCAAGTAGCACCCTCTACTAGATGGTTTCTCCATAACACTTTCCCGGAGGCAACCTCTTTGTTCCTCAATTTCTTAACCTGCCATTCTAGAATCTCAATTGGAACTTTTTCATCAAAAAGGCTAGCTTTCACTTTCAACGCTTCTAGGGGAACTATGCACTTTGGATCCCTAACACACTTTTTCAACATATAGACATGGAAAACCAGATGCATCAATGTCAACTCATTTGGCAATTCAAGCTCATATGCAACCTTACCAACACGCCTCAATATTTGTTATAGCCCAACAAAATGGGGACTAAGCTTCCCTTTCTTTCCAAACCTCATTACACCCTTCATGGGTGAGATTTTTAAGTAAACCCAATCAAGAACATCAAATTCAAGGTCTCTCCTTCTAACAACTACATAAGACTTTTGTAGACTTTGGGCCATTCTCAACTACTTTCTTATGAGTTGAACTTTCTCAATAGCCTCATGAACTAACTCGGGTCCTATAAAAGAAAGCTCACCCACCTCAAACCAACCAATAGGAGATCTACACCTTCTACAATAAAGGGCCTCAAACGGAGCCATATCAATACTAGAATGGTAGCTATTAATATAGGCAAATTCAATGAATGACAAATGGTCATCCCAATTACCTTTCAAATCAATCACACAAGCCCCTAATATGTATTCCAATGTTTTGATCATTCATTTATCTTTCCTATCAGTTTAGGGGTGAAAAGTTGTGCTAAGCTTTACTTTCTTGCCAAGACCCTTTTGGAAGGACTTTCTAAATTGTGAAGTAAACTGAGTACCTATATCCAAGATAATGGACAAGGGCACCCTATGTAACCTTACCATCTCCCTCAAATAAAACTTAGCATAGTCTTCCACCGAGTAAGAAACCTTGACGAGAATGAAGTGGTCCGACTTTTTCATTCGGTCAACTATAACCTAAAGAGAATCATATTGTCGACGAGTTCGTGGCAACCTTGCTATGAAGTTCATATTCACATCATCCCACTTCCAAGTAGGAATACCGATATCTTTGGATGCACCTCCAGGCTTCTAATGCTCAACCTTCACTTGTTGGCATTTTGGAAACTTGACTACAAAACTCACAATATCCTTCTTCATCCCATTCCACCAATAGATCATCCCGTAAATCGCGGTTCATCTTGGTAGCTCCCCAGTGAATATAATGCCAAAAACTATGGGGTTCAATCAAAATCTATTCCCTCAAGTCATCCATATTTGGAACACATAATCGACCTTAATATATAAGGACACCATCTCCCCATTGAGAGAAAGCCTCAACTATAAGTACCACCTGTTTCAAATCTACCAAAGTCAGATCTAGACATTGCTTTGCCTTAACATCTGTTACAAAAGACGATTCTGACCCGTTATGAACCATGACATCACCCTTGGTGGAGTCTACCAATCGAACACCCAATCAGGTAAAATCTATGGACATCTCAGGCCAACACTTTTCTATCATCATCAACATATGCAACACTACCCATGGACAACCGACTAAGGGCATCCACCATCAAATTATCTTTACTGAGGTGATAGAGAACACTTATATCATAATATTTCAATAACTCAAGCCACATTCTTTGAAAAAGATTTATATCTATTTCGGTAAACACATATTGCAAACTTTTATGGTCGGTAAAAACATCAACATGGACCCCATACAAATAATGCCTCGAAATCTTTAAGGCAAATACCATCGCCGCTAATTCAAGGTCTTGAGTAGGATAGTTCTTCTCATGAACTTTTAGTTACCTTGAGGCATAGGCAATCACTTTACCATTTTTCATAAGCACACATCCAAACCTAACTCTAGAGTTGTCACAATATACCACAAAGCCAGCCGTACCTCTCTGTAAATTCAACACCGGAGCGGAAGTAAGTCTATCTTTCAACTCTTGAAAAAATTTCTCACAAGCATCCGACCATATAAACTTGGCCTTCTTTTGATTCAAAGTCCTCAATAGAGAGGAAGTCATAGAAAACCCCTCAACTAATCTTCTACAATAACCAGCGAAAACCAAGAAACTTCTAATATCTGTCAGTGATAGAGTTCTAGGCCAACTCTTCACTGCATCTGTCTTCTTTGGATCTACCTCCACACCCTTGATTTAAACTATATGGGCAAGGAAATCTATGGACCTTAACAAAAATTCACATTTTATAAACTTTGCATAAAGTTGTTGGTCCTTGAGAATTTGTAATACAATCCTGAAATGATCAATATACTCATGCTCGCTTCTTGAATAGCTAAAAATATCTTCGATAAATACAATCACAAACATATCAAGGTATTGACTAAATACTTTATTCATCAAATCCATAAAGGCCGCTGGGGCATTAGTCAAACCAAAGGACATCACCAAAAACTCATAGTAGTCGTATCAGTTCCGAAAAGCCGTCTTCAAAGTATCTTCCTCATTCACCCTCAATTGGTGATAACCAAACCGGAGATCAATTTTAGAGAAATAACTTTCCGCTTGAAGTGGATCAAATAAGTCATATATTCTTGGAAGAGGATACTAGTTCTTAATGGTCACTTTGTTCAATTGTCGATACTCAATACATATACGGAGTGAACCATACTTCTTCCTAACCAACAACACCGGAGCACCCCATGGAGAGATACTAGGTCAGATGAAACCCTTATCCAACAAATCCCTCCATTCATCTTTAAATTCCTTTAATTCCACCGGAGCCATTCTATATGGAGGAATAGAAATAGGTTATGTATCTAGGAGACGGTCAATCCGAAAGTCTATTTCCCTTTCCAAAGGAATACCGGGTAAGTCGTTGGGGAAAATTTCCGAAAACTCTTTTACTACGGGGACCGAATCAAGACTAGGGGTTTGGAACTTCACGTCCCTCACCCTCACAATATGATAGATACAACCATTAGAAAACATTTTCCTAGCTTTCAGGTAAGAAACAATTTGACCTCTAGGCATATAATTTCCCCTTTCCACTCAAGGATTGACTCATTTGGAAACTGAAACTTGACCGCTCTAGTCCTACAATCAAAAAAGGCATAACAAGAATGCAACCAATCCATTTCGAAAACAACATCGAAGTCTATCATAACAAGTTCCACCAAATATATTGGAGTGACTCTATGGGATAAGGAAACAAGACACCTCTCATAGACTCTTTTAGCCACCACAGATTCACCAACAAGGGTAGAAACCAATAAATGTTCTAATAACACTTCGAAAGCACATCGAATCTCATAGCCACTAAGGGAGTCACAAAGGATAAAGTAGCACCGGGATCAATCAAAGAATACACATCACATTGAAAGACTTTTAACATAGTTGTCACCACATCCAGGGAACTTTTTTGATCACCTCTAGTTTGGAGTGTATAGAAATGGTTTTGTTTAGGAGCATTTCCACCTAAGCTACTTGTACCGGATGATGGGTAGGGTTGAGCCCTGCGATTAGTGTCTCCGTCATTTCTAGTAACCGAAGGGAAATACCTTATATTATGATCCATTTTTCCATACCTGAAAAAAGCATTAGAGCCCGCTTGACACTCTCTTCCATGATTTCTCTCACATTTAACAAAAGCAGGCATCAAAGATTTACCACAATCTCCTTAGGGTTTACGGTTAGATATCCTTTCATTTCTTGGCCTCAGAGAAGCATTTGAAGAACCATTCTCGGAGAACCTTTGCCGGTATCTAGAATGACCCCATCAATCGAACCTAGAAGGTGCAAAGTTGCCATCAACCCCTTTAGCACTTTTTGCTTCCCTAGATCTATCCTTGAGCTATTCCTCTACTATTTGTTGGGCGTGCACAATAGGGCGAAAGATGTCCATGTCATGGACAAGCATAGCGGTGCGACACTCTTTGACTACCATGTTGGACACACCCGATACAAACATGCTCATCTTGGCCCTACGATTCGCCACAATAGAATGAGCATACTTGGATAGTTGAGTGAACCTCAAAGCGCATTCCCTTATTCTCATATTTCCTTGCCTAAGTTTGATGAATTCAAGATGAATTCAAGTACCTTGGTCTCTCTCATCTCAAGAGGGAAGAGTCGGTCAAGAAAAGTTCTTTTGAACCTCTCCCAATGTATGAGACCCGCTTCCACCGGCCTTGCCTCTTTCCACTGATTAAACCAAATCTGAGCAACCCCTTTGAGTTGGTAAGCGGCTAATTCTGCCTTCTCTTCTGAAGTTACTCCCATAATAGCAAGTATCTTGTAGACCTCATTGATAAACTCTTGAGGATCTTCTTCCACTTGGAGCCATCATATTTCGGAGGGTTCATTCTCGTAAAATCCTTCACTCTTGACACCGCTGTAACCAAATTTGGGTTCATGGGAGCAACCACCTCCTTATAGTCTTGGGCCGTCACGACTTGACCCAATACTTGGAAAACTGACCTAAACTCCACATTAGTCACATTCTCATTCAATGGATCAAACGGAGGTTGAGGGAACTTATGGAGGAACCTCTTACTCAACATTTCCTTCCTCCAACATTCTTGCGTTAGCTCTTCTAGTAGTCATATCCTGAAAACCATCTGGTAAAGATTAGGAGAAAGAATTTATAGAGTTAAAATCCAGGGCACGACTTAGAGAAGGGAAGAAGCGAGATTTATTCAACATCTAATAGCCTCTCATTCATAAATGTGGCGCACTTCACACTAATGAACACGGCACTACTCGATTTGGTTTGAGACATCCTAGAACCATTCTAAACCTTGTGCTCTAATTAGAAAGTTTGTCACGACCCAGGGTACCCCCTAGATGTAACAAGGCCTAAAAGAACCCGAGAGGCTTTGTATATAACATTTAGCATATCATAACATAAAGTAATAGAAATTGTGTAGAAATTTAAAACATTTCAATACAATCAATGTCTTTTTAAAAATGAGAGGAAGTCTAACAACATTGTCTCAAACCATCTAACATAAGAGAATAAATTATTGGGACGCAGCCCATTAAATATTCTAACAATAAAAGAAAGACAAAAGAGATAAAGAGCTATCCAATGCGCAAATACAATGAGAACTCACCAAAGCTTCACCTTATTGATCACTATAACCACAATTGTGAGAATCGGGAGCGTCGAACCATACATTTGATAAGAATGTAGGCAAGAGTATGTGTTAATACAATCAAGTACTAAATATGATGGCTAGCATAAAAAACATAACCTAAGCATTAGTCAATCATGACACATTAGACATAATCATAATCAAAACATAAGAAGCATCATCATGGAAGGAATATCACACAACACACATAGTCAATAAACTTCATAACATAATAACATTAGTCAGACTTACTTTTAAACACATGGGGATTCGTCTCAACGCCAAGTTAATTACAGCTAATAGGTATTCACATCTTTCATTACTTAATTTTAGATTGCGGTTACTCGCCTCCATAACCTCTACATATGATGCGGGTACTCACCTTTACATAATTTCATACGGAGCATGGGTACTAGCCTCCATGTAAATTTATCATAGTAAGAATGTGGGGACTCACCTCTTGTTCAAATCTAAGGAGTACGGGAAATAACCTTATATTCTTACATATGGAGGACAAGGGTAATCGCATCTAGCCTCATCACTCATTAACTATTTTAGTCTAGATTGATTTAGGTGAGCAATGATTTCAACCTAGAATCACTCAAGTGAGTAAACATTTCACATTCATTCAATCATTCTTATCAATTCATCATGGGAAGTATCCCTTCCACATCATAACATCAATCAATTAACATTTAATAGTCTAGGTTTTACTCTCAAAGCACTACATCTCATGATCATCATCAATGATTTACTCTGAATCAATTAACATCATACTCAACATATATGCTTTAATATCGAGTAATTCTAGTCATAAATCATCAATCTATAATGAGATATCTAGCCCATAGAGTTTCCCTAACATGGCATCAAACCCAACATATCAATTAAACCCTATAACCCTATGATAGGCATGTGTACATGTAATTTCATCCTAAATAAATGAAATTCTATCAATTTAATCATAAACAATCTTAATCCACTCAATTGGATCAACATTCATCATTAACCCACAACAATGGAAGAAACCCTAACTAGAATTAGGGGAATTCTTCTTTAAATTGTAGAATTCTTGGGGACTCCAAGGGTGGTAGGATCCCATGGATGAAAATCCATCATACCTTAGTCCTAAAACCCAAAAAATCATGATGATTGGATGACTTGATCTTGACCTAGCTTCAATTTCCCTTCCTTTTTCTTCCACATTCTTGAGAGAGAATATTTGAAAGGGGATTTGGGTTTTATTTTGGGAATTGAGAGAATAAACTAATTGAGTGAGTTTAGGGGTCTAAAATCCTTATATAAGTGGTCTAGTTATATTCAAAATAACACCACATTGATTTTATTAAGACCAGAAAAGACCCATATACCCCTAAAATAATTGCCAAATCTCAATCCGCGAACCCCTGATCAACGGACTATCGACCGAGCTATTGTCCAACCTTGTCAGTTGTGGTTTGATGATCTGAAACTGGTTTTTTGAGGGTTCAACCTACGGACCTCCGACCATAGAACTTTGACCACGGACCGTGGTATGGTCTATTGGTCAGGTCGTGGTCTTGGACCCTTGGAACTATTTTGAGGAGGCCAATCCATGGACACTACTATAGTGTGTGGTTCAACCCATGGGTTGTGGATGTCTCCCTACAGTTATGCAATTTTGCTGCTCGCCTCTAACTCAAATTTAGGATGATATAGTTGGCTGGTTACTATGTAAGGTTCGTTGAGGGGTTCTCATCTATTTCATCAAACCTGACAAAGTTTATTCAGAAAGCAGTCAAGTTTCAATGGTATGAAGTTTCTGAGAAAAGCTTTTAGGAATTCAAAACTCAGTTGATTACTACCGCAGTGTTTACCCTACTAGAGGAAACAAAATGTTTTGTTGTTTATTGCAATGCATCCATTGTTGGAATTAGTTGTGTATTGATGCAGAATGGTAAGGTTAAAGCCTATGCCTCTAGACATCTCAAGTTTCAAGAAAAAAATTACCCAACGCATGATCTTGATTTGGCAACAGTAGTATTTTCCTTGAAAATACGGCATCACTATCTTTATGGTATGCATGTACATTTTTTTACAGATCACAAAAGTCCCCAGTATGTTTTCAGTCAGAAAAATCTTAATTTTAGACAGAAGAGGTGGTTAGAGTTGTTCAAGGATTATGACATTAGTCTCCTTTATAACCCAAGTAACACTAATTTTATTGATGATGCTTTGAGTAGGTTGTCTATGAGAAGTATTGCCCATGTGGAGGAAGGAAGGAAAGGGTTGCCTAAGGAAATTTATAGACTTTCCCATTTGGGAGTCTAACTATTCCATTCAAGTGAAGGTGTAATTGTGCTGATAAATCGGGTTGAATCATCACTAGTGTTTGAGTGAAGGAGAAGCAAGACCATGACCCTCTTTTCCTTGAACTAAAGTAAAATGTTCATAAGCAAAAGGTGATAGATTGTGAACAAAGGGAAGATGGTGTGTTGAGTTATCAAGGTAGATTATATGTTCCATAGGTTGATGAGCTGTAAGAGAGGATCATCGCAGAGACTCACAGTTCTAGATATTCTATCCATCCTAGCTCCACAAATATCTACCAGGACTTAAGAGAAGTCTATTGGTGGAGTGGTATGAAGTGGTGCATTGCAGAGTTCGTTTATAAGTGCCTGGATTTCCAACAAATCAAGGTAGAACACCAAAGGCCCGGTGGTGTGGCTCAGAACATAGATATTCCGACACGGAATTAGGAGATTATTAATATGGATTTCATTACTGGATTGCCACGATCTCGCACGTAGCATGATTCGATTTGGGTGATTGTAAATTGGATTACTAAATTAGCTCATTTCTTACCGGTAAATATTACAAATTCGGCTAAGGATTATGCCAGATTGTATATTCAAGAGATAGTGCAACTTCATGTAGTTCCTATGTCTATCATCTCAGATAAGGGTGCATAAATCGCCTCTCAGTTTTGGAAATCTTTCCAAAAGTGTTTGGGTTCAAAGGTGAACCTTAGTACCAATTTTCCCGATCAGACTAATGGTCAAGTAGAGCGCACAATTCAAACCTTAGAGGACATGTTGAGGGCACAGAGTTTGCTTACAATAGTAGTGATCACTATAGTATACAAATGACTACAGATGAGGCTTTTTATGGGCTACGGTGTAGATCTACTATTGGTTGGTTTAGGGTTTGTTAAGCTTTGTTGATAGGGCTAGACTTTGTTCGTCAAGGTATGGAGAAAGTGACTATCATTCAAGAAAGACTGAACAAAAATCTTATACAAATGTTAGAGGGAGAGACTTAGATTTTGAGGTTGATGATAGGGTCTACTTGAAGGTTTCACCCATGAAGGGTTTTATGATATTTGGTAAGAAAGGGAAACTCACTCCCTGGTGCATTAGTCCTTATAGGATATCCAAGAGTGTTTGCAATGTAGCTTATATGTGTAGCTACCTTCGTAATTAACAACAGTTCATTAAGTGTTCCATTTATCCATGCTAAAGAAGTGTTTGAGTTATCCTTCGGTCATAGTACCTACTGAAAGTATAAGTATCAAGGACAACCTGTCTTATGAGGAAGTGGCCGTTAAGATTTTGGATCGTCAAGTTTGCAAGCTGAGAATGAAGTAGGTTGCATCAGTCAAGATTTTATGGAGAAATCAATTTTCTCAGGAAGCTACTTAAGAGGTCGATGAGGATATGAAGTAGAGATATCCATATTTGTTTCCTTCCGTAGAAATTCCAAACTTAGGTAATAATTTTCTGTCAAGTATTATTTAAGTTGCCACATTAAGTTAAGTTGATTACTTGTTTGGTGTTTGGGTTGCGGTTGTTAGATTCTTCGTGTAACACCTCGTATCGCAAAATGAAAAAAATCCTAGTTTTCGAAAACCTGATACCAGTACAAACGGAACCACTCACGGACCATAGGTGGGGTTCCATCACTAAGGTCCAACTTTTGATGGTCTCTGATCCCACCCACGGTCGACTAGTACGGTCTGTGGTTGGACCTACGGACCATAGGTCTGACCGTAGGTGAGGGTCAGCAGCTAATTAGAGGGAATTGGTTGTTGGGTCAACTTCAAATGGTCATATCTTTTAGCACAAAATGAATTAGGTAGCCCATGACATATCAAATTAAAGATAATTGAATCATCTCTCTAATGCCACCGAATATGCTAAAATCCAATCTCTGAGTAAAATGTATGCTCGTTTTACTAAGGTCTTGTCGATCAAATCTTGACCGATGACTCTTCACAATGGTTGGTGATGTTTGCATAATCAAGACACAACTTCCGAAATATATGTCTACGATTATACAATAGTAGTATAACCCAACCAAATGGGTTGGGGTCGAATACCAAGGGAGCAGTTTCTGAGAATTAAGAGTTAAGCACGAATATGCTAGAATTAACCATCGCTAAAAACATTATCGAGTAAAAACATGATAAATCAAGGGTTTGACATGAATATCAATTATCAATGGGGGGGGGGTTGTAATGAAATAAAATAGCGAAAATACGAAGATGCAAATTACGGAGACAGGATTCTTGGGATGTTATAGCAATACGGGATAGTATACACAATCGGGTAAACACTATTGATAGTCAATTGCTTAACACCTGTACCTAGGACATTAGTGGGGGTAAATTCTCTCTCGAGCACCTTACACCAAATCAACTCGGTTTCTCTCGAACACCGAGTTCCCACAACTAAGCATAGCCTCCGCCTTAGCCCATTCACTCTCTCGAGCTGAATGTGTTGGAAAAGGCCTAGGATTCACTCTCTCGAGCTGAACCTTGACGACCCAATAACCACCGGCTATCGATTTAGTAGTCTTAGTTTTAAAACCTTTCTCTCGACCAAGCCAAAAACACTAAGATGAAATTGTATTTGCAACTACAATATTATTAAGTTCAAACACAACTACTAAACTAAATCACATTAAAACAACAAATAGACTAATAATAAGCAACACCCAACATGAAATTTAACCCATACTCACAAAAGCACACCCCAAAAATTGGGGTTTTAGCTAGACATAGAGAAAAGGAAGAAAATGATACCAAATCGAAGTAAAATCAACTAGGTATGATTTATATTCACTTCAATCATGTCTAAGGTAAAGAATCTTCCACACCCACTTCCAATTTCTCGAAATTGGAAGTCTTCAGATCTCCAAAATCTAAGCACAACTCTCTCTACTTGAAAACTTAGAAAATAAAATGTTGTCTCTTAAATTGCATCCTTAGATTAAAACTCAAACTAGTATTTATAGTTGTCAAAAAATGTGCTGCGAAGGAACACTCGACGCAATTAGTCGGGATCTCCGATGCACTTGGCGATCTGCCCTTTGGTTTGCTTCATCCCCTTTCAGCTTTTCCCTTCAACATCTTCGCGTTCTGAATCATTGGGCGATATAGCACTGCTTCGCGAAACTGTTCAGCGACGCGTTGACTTCTCCTTTTCATCACCAACTTGATCTTTTCCTTCAAGGTTCAGCACACTGGAACTTTGGGCTAGGTTAAGGCAATTATGTAATCCTCAGGCCTTCTTTTCTTTGTCTTTTCAGCAGTTTTGTTCCTTTTTGCCAAGTATTGTCCACGCTTTGCCGCAAACTGTAAATACCTGAATCTTAAGGATTTACATCGGTTATTATGATAATATATGCATTTGAGTACACTAATTATACTAAAATGAAGCCCTAAATGAGTCCAAATTATGGACTAATATGTTAGCAGCATAATAGATGGCCTGTCAGTCCTTTAGAAGGTGGCACTCTTTCGGTTTAAGTCAAGGTCATTTTCTCCTTTCCATTATGTGTTGGGCACTTTAACTATGTCGTTTGATGCCTACACTACGAAGTTTTACTCTGTGTAAACCTAACAACTTAGTCAGACATACCCAAACCTCTCATTCTCCAAAAATCATCCAAACTTGGAGCAAAAAGAAGAGGAAAAACCAAGCGAACTTCCCAAGAACAAGAAGTAGTGTTCTTCAAAGTTCAACCAAGGATTTCTTCGTAGATTTCGTTACAAGGTATGTGGGATTTCATAGGTGGATAGCTTTCATCCTCTTGGTCCCTAGAATTCAATTATATTCTTCATTCTGTATATCTTGCTTAGACCTAGGATTTCTAAAACCTTAGATATTAGTTGTGATTTAGTTGTTAGAGAATTCCTAATTAGATTATCATGTTTTCGTAGAACCATTGCTTAGTTCTTTACATGAAACTCAGTACCCTAGTTGCGTAGATTCTCTTAGTTCATCAGTAACACATACTAGGTCAGTTAAACATATATATATATATGCTACAGTTTTCGAGTGTCACATTATCAGTATATAATTGTTACGTTCTCAAATTTTCATGTCAGTATTTTGAGCTATTCAGCATTTTAGTATTTCGGTTGTGTGTGTTAGATATACATATTCAATTGAGACTAAGCTTAGCACCGAGTGGACTAGGCTTTTACCGTACCCTCATGGTCCAAGAACTACGTTCCCCTGTAGGTTAAGTCCCCTATGTGGGCATCATTTTTAATGATCAAGCCAGTCGTGATATTATACCCCTGGCAAGGTATATTGGGTCCTCTCGATGGGCATATACATCGGACTCCACGTTTAGCTCATGTGGTTTTATGTCCATTAATAGTAGCTCCAACAGTCAAACTCTTAGTGCATTTGACGAGGTTTGCTGTACATATTTCGGTATTCAGTTAAGAATATCATGTTCATGATTAGTACTTGGTCATTGAATTCAGTTTGGCTTTTAAGTTATCTTTTAACTATTTACAGTATTGCTCAGCTTTGCTTTGTTCAGCCTTCATATGTTTGTTCAGCTTGTTATCTATATCATGCATGCTCTGTACATTCAATATACTGACACATACTCTGTGCTACATCATTTCATGATGTAAGTTCAGGTACTCTACATCCAGATCATGCTTAAATCGGTTCCCGATCCGTATTCAGCAGCTTCAGTGGTGAGTCCTCATACTTCAAGGACAATAGACAAGCATTCATTTCAGTATTTATATTTTTTTTCCATTTTTGTTCGAGTTAGCTTGGGGAATGTCCCTATAACTCAACTCAATTAGAGGCTGTCAAGACATAGTAGTAGAATCAGCTTCGATTGTTAAGTTTAATGATTCATTTATTAAACTCTTAATATTGTTTATACATTCAGTCTAGTTGGGTATTCCCCATATTTTAGATAACCATTGTTTAGCTTCAACATTGTTCTTGATTACTTAGTTACCTTTCAGTATTCTTAAGACATGCCAGACACAAGGTTATCTTGGGGTCACTCGTGATCCTAGGTCCTGTGTTACGTCAAAGGGGTAGCCTTAGGGCTTGACAAACATGGTATTAGATCATTTGGACTAACAAATACTCATGTCTCTTTCATGGACTTAATGAACAGGGTGTTCAAATTGTATTTGAACTTCTTCGCCATCGTCTTTATCGATGATATCCTCATTTATTATTGGAGTGAGGAAGAGCATGTGCCTCATCTGAGAGGTTTTCTACAAACTCTCGAAGAACACTAGTTATTTGCTAAGTTCAACAAATGTTAATTCTGGTTGCAGTCGATCACTTTCCTTAGTCATGAGGCATCCAACGAAGGGATCCAAGTGGATTCTCAAAAAATTGAGGCAGTGCAGCACTGGACCAGACCCACCTCTCCAACATATATCTGAAGTTTTTTGGGTGTGGCCGATTATTATAGGAGATTTTGGTGAAGTAGTTTCATCCATAGCTTCCCCATTGAACAAGTCCACTCAAAAGATGGTCGAATTTCAATGGTTAGATGAATGTGAGAAAAGCTTCTCAAAACTGAAGACTAGGTTTACTACAACTCTGGCCATGACTCTACCATATGGTTGATATGGTTATGTGATTTATTGTGATGCATCCAAGGTCGACCTAGGTTGTGTGTTGATGCAGCGATGTAAGGTCATAGCTTATGTTTCTAGACAACTTAAGGTTCATGAGAAGAACTACCTAACTCATGACCTCGAGCTTGCAGGTGTAGTATTTGCCCCAAAGATTTGGATACACTACCTGTATGGTGTTCATGTTGATGTATTGACATATCATAAGAGAATCCAGTATGTGTTCACCCCGGAAGAGCTGAATCTTCGTCAGAGGAGATGGATTAAATTCCTCAAAGACTATGACATGAATATGTTTTACCATCCTGGTAAGTCCAATGTAGTGGCAGATGCTCTCAGCAGGCCGACTTGCTCGCTTAGGAGTTTACCATACAAATGATATGTTAAAATTACACCTTCCTAAAGATGCATACCCAACTTGTAGGTTGGGGTCGATCTCATGAGAAATATGGTTTAGACTTAACTTTAACCAACAATTATATTCGTTCAGTCAATGTATTTTCGAAAACAAGTAATTAAAAAGGGGATTTGTGAAACAGATTCAAGAAATTATGTAAGTAATCAATGAGCAAGATTCAAACTATATTTGTTATCAAGATGAGAAAGTAACTAGGTGTACGTGTTCCCCTAAAGCTCATAACGCGGTAATCCTAGTAATAGCAATCCTTTCCTAGTGTATTACATGCAAAATGATAAGTTAGGTATCTCTAAATCCTTGGTCCAGTATCTAGAGAATTTCACCCCGTACCTTGGTCCGGCTACGTGTGTATAATCTACTAACCCTTACCGTTAAAAAGAATTCTAAGCGAAATAATTATCAATGCATGTAATAACACTATTCAAGAATTACTTATTCATACGTTGTTAATCGCTTATGGTTCCCACAACCCTAGTTGAGGATTTAGTTACCCATAATACTAAAAACACAATTCATATTTTTAAATGAAGAAATCATGAACCTACGTAATAAGTAGAAGAAACCCAGAATATCAACTTGAATTGCAAAGTCAAAATCTTCAAAACCAACTTAGGAAACTAAGAATTTCTAAAGTTCCAAGTAAATCTCCCAAGTCAAGAACTAGAATAAAAGTAATAAAGTCTAACCCCTGAAAACAAGGTTTACATGCCCTATATATTAAAAAACAAGTCCTCACTAGAAAAGGAAATGAAATCAGGAAATAATGTTTCAGGATGTTTATTCGATCTACGACACTAACCTATGGATTGTGGATTGATCTACGGTCCGTAGGTCCTTTCCATGGATCAGGACTTACACAATTTTCCAATCTTCAAAATCTCCACTACTCTGAATCAATTGACGAATACACAGTACGGACCTTGTATTGATCTACGGTCCGTGGATCCTCCTCCGTAGCTCTATACTTAGAATCTTCAAAATTAGGTACTAGAACCCCTCTCTGAATGATTTGACAGAACAATAGTATGACACCTAGGTCGATCTATGGTCCGTGGTTTGCAATCGTGGTTCCACATTTTGTCATGAATTCTCTGAGTTTCCTTCAAGCCTTGCCTGCCCATCTACGGTCACCATCTATGGAGCCTGAATGGACTTACGGTCCGTATATCACTTCCGTAGATGCCCTTTTCAGCACATCATTCAGCTATGTGTCTCAGTTTCCACGTCTGAACATATTTCCTGCAAACATGATAAAAATGCACTAAAACCAATGCAAAATGGCCCTAGACACACACAACTCTTTAAGTGAAATGTATTAAAAATACCGTAAAGTCACGGTATATCAAAACCCTCAACTTAAATTTGTTGTTTGTCCTCAAGCGACCCACTAAGACTCTTAACGACACTTGTATAGAAATAAACAATTCTAGCACAAGCAATCACCTGGCCCTCTACTCCGACTCTCTTTTTGGGTGCAATTCTTTTCTCTCAGACTTAACAATCTAACTTGTGCGGATCAAAACATGACAAAGATCGACCAATCAACACACAACATACACTATTTTACTATCACCAAGGTACCAACTTGCCAACAATGTAACTAGTGTCCTTACTTCAAACGAAATCCCTTTTTTACACAGAGTACAAGGATTCATTCAATATTCACACTCAGAATTAACTTCAAGTGCAATTAGTGCTCAATACCATAAGGCTTGCCCTTATTTTCACTGCTTACACTCTCCAAACTAGTTTATAGGATTACTATAAGACTTTCTTGGCTTGTAACGTAGGCTCAAGATGTATGGTACATTTGGGCACTCTTTAGTGACTTTCTGCCCTCCTGGACATTACATTAGGCTTTCTACCTCTTTTTGCCCTTATTTTTGACATCCTACCGTTTTACCTTGTTTTTCTTGATTCTCATAAACCATGGATGTGACTTTAGACATTGTAGCTCTTTATTTCTCACTTTCTTCTTTTTCTTGCTTTGTATTCTTTTCATTAGTTTTCAACAAGTCACATTCTCTCCTCTCTTTTCTTTTTCTCTTTTTCAACACCAAACTCTTTTCATACCCATTTATCTTTTGATTTTCTCTTTCATAGCCACCCTCAACATATGGATTTATCATTGGTTGAGGTGCACAATACCCGAAGTCGGATCAGGGCCAAGATTGATGTCACTTTTTGCATTAGCCACCCTCAACTTAGGCTTTTGGCCTAAGTCGAGGTGCACATGTCCAAAGAGGGACCGAGGTCAACACAGTAGATTATGGGAAGGTGAGTTAGGGGATTAGAAAGAAATGGTTTAATTTAGGCCAAAGCATTTGGATCAGAGGGAGCATTTACTTCATTTGGTTGGATTATTTTTAGGCAGTTTGTGAACTTATCAAAACAAAGGCCTATGATCACTTCCTCGCCTCTAGAGTTGATTGTATTGGCAGGACTAACCGGGCAAGTTCTATATTGACACAAAAACTTTTTGAACAATCAACTATCCTCACACACTCTTGGCACATAGTTTCATTATCAGATTATCAGATTACCCCGTTCAAGTTTTAGCTTAAGTCATGAAATCAAGTGTATTTATTATCATGTCATACTCAGAGCCAACATATTCAATTCATTCTAGCCTACAAATTTTAGCACATATCACAAGTTTTGGACGGGTATCATTTTTTCAAAAAGTTTATGACATCATGCTTCATTCTTTCTCATGCTTCTACACATACAATCCTAACACGTGCCGGTTCAACAAAAATTAAGCACTCTCTTGGGAGAAAAGAACACAGGCAAGGAAACCCCAAGAGAGGTTTATGAGTTGGGTTACTTAGACTTCACCCTATCACTCACAATTCATTAACCCCACCCCCAACAAAAAAATTAGTGCAATTGTCCCCAATGCACACAAAAAACAATAAAAAGTAATGGATTGGGTGAAGCAAACCTGTGGCGCATAGCGCCGACGAACTATAAACAAACCGGGGGTCCGGTTTCCCGAAGCCCGCTGGATCAACACTTGGGTCACCCTAAGTGGTGCTCGCATCTCTCATCTCAACCCCATCAGTAGTGCTAACATCAACTCTTGCTGCACCATCAGTAGTGCTTATGCCTCTATAGGCACCCATACTTGGAAAAATTTAGGATACATACCTAGGATCTATGGGAAGCATTCATGGTCCGTGGATTGATCCACGAATAGTCGATGGGGTCCGTAGACCTCTGCACACTCCTTTTACTATAGATTTGACATTTCATCCCTGCACATGTAGCAACTTTTAGGACTTTCTTTTCACAATTTCTGGACATTTTTTAGACACAGACCCTATGCTATATCTAGTCAACAGTAATACAGAAAATAACACACCTATCTAAAGGATTACAAAAATTCAAATAAACGAAAAAAACTCCTAAATGGAAAAGAAAATCCTATTGTTGGTTAGATTTTATATCTTGGGTTGCCTCCCAAGAAGCGCTTCATTTAACGTCAGGGCACGACGCAAGCCCCTTGATTACTCAAACTTCATCAAGATGCCATGCCTCTATCACTTCATTTAGACTCCCAAAATTTCCCATGTAGCTTTTTATCCTTCGTTGGTCGGCTTTGAACCTTGCCCCTCTCCTTTTCTCAAGCTCAACAACTCCATGTGGGGAACTTGGGTCACTTTGAATGGTCCAATCCACTGGGACTTGGATCTGCCTGGAAAACAGCACAACTTTGATTTATAAAATAACACGAGATCACCAAGTGCTAGTTTACACTTTTCTTTCTTTTGAGCATAGTTCTTCTTCTCCGTGTACAAGGCTGCACCTAACTTCTCCTTACAAAACACTTTATCATCTCTTCAGAAAGTGTGAATCACCATCGATACCGATTTAATATCACATTCCTTCTTCATAGACTTGCAGGCGTTAAAGGTCACCTCCTTTTTATTCAGTCAGAACTTTATTTGACTTCTCTCTATATCGACTAAGGCACGCATAGTAGGAAGGAATGGTCTCCCTAAGATGATGGGCACCTCAAAGTCAACCTCGCATTAATGTATAACAAAGTCTATCAAAAATATGAACGTTTCCACTTTCACAAGGACATCTTGAAGCACTCCAATAGGCTTATTCACAGTTCTACCAGCCATAAGTAAATGCATCGCATTTTGTTGTGGAACTCATCAACCCAACTTTTCATAAATCGACAATGGCATCAAGTTAATGTTTGCACCCAAATCACACAAAGATTTCGCAAAGTGCATCTTACAGATGGTGAATGGAATAGTGAAAGCTCTAGGATCCTCTTTATTTTGTACTAGTGACCTCGTAGAAATGGCACTACAATGCTACAACCTCTCAACATTCTGAAAAATGACTGCCCTCTTTTTGGTCAGGAAGTCCTTCATGAACTTTGCATACCCATGCATTTCCTCCAATGCTTCTATCAAAGGGACATTGATGGAAAGTTTTTTCAACATAGTTATGAACCTGCGATACTTTCCTTCTTCAGCCTTCTTCACTAACCTCTGTAGGAAAAGGGGTGGAGGTCTAGGCGTGGGAACAACCTTTTGGGCTATCTCTGCTTCCTTCTCTGTGTCATTTTTAGTCTCTTCGCTAACATCAATCTCATCACCATCTATTTCTACCACCTTTTTACACCGGATGGCATGGAGGGGTCAATAATTTTCTTTACTCCGCGAGTCGAGATTTCTATACAATTCCTATCATTCTTCAGATTCTATATAGTGTTGCTGGGAAGCGTGCCTGGTTGGCGCGTATTCACATTAATAGACAACTGACTAAACTACTGCTCAAGTTGCTTTATCGATACTGCATGGGCATCAACTTTCTGGCTAATTCTGGAGAACTCGGGGCGCATCTCTTTCACATTCTAATTTGTAGTATCAAACTTCTTCAACATCTTTTGCACCATCTCCTCAACGCGCGACATACTACCCCAGCTTCCCTATTGCCAGTTTCCCTATTCCCGGGACGGACGTAGGGCCCTACTATCTCATTCTTGTGACCATAGTTCTTTCGATTGTAGTTGTTATCACGGTTGTAGTTCCCATCCCGGACAAAATTACCCTCGCGATTGTAGTTACCATAGTTCCGACCTTGGTTTCCTTGACCCTAGCACCAATTATCCGAGTTGGATCCTTGGGCGTTCGTTTGGAAACTCCCTGTCTGATCATTCACCAAATAAGCATCCTCCTCATAGTAGTACTCCTTAACCGGTGGTGGTGGAGCTCTAGTCAGGTAATTTACTGCATTCAACCTTTTTGCGCCTCCGCTCACATGTTTCAAAACGAACCCCAGTTCAGTCCTCATTTGAGCCATCTCCGCACAAATCTCATCTGCAGATTGGTTGCTTGTAGCTTGAACGACAAACGTGTTCCTCCTACACTCCGACTTTCTAGTGCTCCAAGATTTGTTATTCTGAGGGATCTTCTCTAGTTTCTCCATAATCTACTCAAAAGTACACTCACCATATGAACCTCTAGCAATAGTATCAAGCAAGACCATATTGTTGTCATCCTGACCTCGGTGGAAATATTCCTTCAACGACTCATAACCAATATGGTGATTCGGAACACCTAGTATGAAAGTAGTGAACCTATCCCAAGAACTACACACAGACTCTCCAGGTAGTACTACAAAATTGTTGAGTTTATATTTGTGGTTCAGCTTCTTGGACACTGGAAAGAATCTTGCTAGGAACGGATCAGTCAGTTGTTCCCAAGTATAGATTGAGTTATAAAGAACATCATTAAACCACACAACAACATTGCCGGTCAATGATAGAAGGAATACTCGCAATCCAATGACATCCATGTCCATGTCCAGTCGACCCACACAACTTTTGCAAACACTCCATATCTTGGTTACGTGTGCATGTGGATCTTCCGATACCAAACCCGCATACAAGCCCCTCGCAGTAAGCGTCTGCATCAAACTGCTAGTCACCACAAATGTATGCCCCAGAGCTAGAGGAGGTAGGACAAGAGGTTCGTCAGATTCAACAGCGTTAAAGTTGACCTTATAGTTATCATGCAGTCTTGGGCCTGGTGGTTCATGTACCCTCACTACTTCTCTCAATAAATTCTAAGCTTGGATCTGATTATTCTCATCACCGACCCTCAGAGGCTGCAATCCAACACCATCACCTAACTCTCCTCCAATAGGATTAACTGGCACTCCTTGTTTATTCATTCTCCGCAAAGTTCTGTTCAGTTTTGGATCGTAGGGAGTAAGTGGTTCTCCTTGACTCCGTGTACATGGCATACACTAGAGTAAAAACCTGAGAGAGAAAAAAACAAAAAAAAATTAAAATTAGGAAATATTCGACTAAAGTTCAGTAACGTAGGTAAACTTGATCTCAAATTGAATTGCAAAGTCAAAATCTTCAAAATCAACTTAGGAAATTAAGAATTGCTAAAGTTGCAAGTTACTCTCCCAAGTCAAGAACTAGAATAAAAGTAATAAAATCTAACCCCTAAAAATGAGGTTTACATGCCCTATATATAGAAAAACAAGTCCAAACTAAAAAGGAAATGAAATAAGGAAATAATGTTTTAGGACGCCTCTTTGATCTACGACACTAACATACGGAATGTGGATTGATCTATGGTTGTAGGTCCCTTCCGTGGATCAGGACTTTGGCAATTTTCCAATCTTCAAAATCTTTAAATATCTGAATCAATCGACTGATCCATAGTACAGACCGTAGATTAATCTATAGTCCATGGATCCTCCTCCGTATCTCCATAGTTAGAAACTTCAAATCAGGTACTGGAACCCCTCTCTGAATGATTTGACGGAATAACAATATGGCTCGTGGTTTGCAACAGTGGTTCCACAATTAGTTAATAATTCCCTGATTTTCATTCAAACCTTGTCTGCCCATCTACAATCACCATCTACGGAGCATGAATGGACCTACGGTTTGTAAATCACCTCCGTAGATGCCCTTTTCTGCACTCCTTCAGCTATATCTCTCAGTTTCCACGTCTGAACATTTTTCCTGCAAACAAGATAAAAATGCATTAAAACCAAAGCAAATGGCCCTAAACAAAAACAACTCTTTAAGTGAAGTGTATTAAAAATATCGTAAACTCACGGTATATCAACAGACATCGAAGATACTGAGCTGATAGTTCAGAATGGATCAGAATATTCATTGGTAGCAGATATTATGGAAAAACAAGATATTGAACATATATTACTTCAGTTCAAAGGTGCAGTTCCTCAGTAGAAAGTTGAAGTTTTCTCAGAGGGGGAGATGGTGTGCTTCGTAACCAGGGATGCTTATGTGTTCCTAATGTGCGTAAGTTGAGGTAGCAAATCCTTACAGAAGCTCATAACTCTAGGTATTCCATTCATCCAAGTTCCATTAAGATCTACCGTGATGTACTAGAAGTCTTTTGGTGGAACGACATAAAAAGGGAAATAGCAGATTTTGTGGCTAAGTGTTCTAACCGTTAACAGGTTAAGGTAGAGCATCAGAAACCAGGAGGTATGACTCATGAGATTAGCATTCCTACATGGAAGTAGAAAGTGATAAATATGTACTTCATTACGGTCTTACCTCGTACTCGCAGACAACATGACTCTATTTGGGTGATAGTGGACAGAGTCACTAAGTTCACTCTCTTCTTGGCTGTCAGGGCTATAGATTCAGTGGAGGACTAGACTAAACTCTATATCAATGAGATAGTCAGGTTGCATGGGGTTCCCTTGTCTATCATCTCATATAGATGTCTTTATTTTACCTCTCATTTCTAGAAATTGTTTCAGAAATGTCTGGTACTCAGGTAAATCTAAGAACAACATTTCATCCACAGACGGATGGTCAGGTAGAATGTACAATTCAGACTTTAGATGATATGTTGAGAGCGGAGTAAATTTTTTAATTATAGTTGGGATGATCACCTACCTCTCATAGAGTTCGACTATAATAATAGCTTTCATTCCAGTATTTAGATGGCCCCGTATGAAGCACTATATGGGCGTAGATGCAGGTCTTAGATTGGTTGGTTTGAAGTAGGTGAAGAAGCATTGATAGGGTCATATTAGGTTCATGAGGCTATGTAAAAATTTCAACGCATCAGAGATAGACTAAAGACAACTTAGAGTCGTTAGAGGTCGTAAGCAGATATGAGAAGAAGGGACTTAGAGTTCGAAATTGATGATTTGGTTTTCCTAAAAGTGTCACCTATGAAATGGGTGATGAGATTTTGAAAGAAAGAGAAGATCAGTCCTAGATATATAGGTCCTTACAGAATCATGAAAAGGGTTGGTAATATGGCATATGAGCTAGAGTTGCCAGCAGAACTAAAAGTGGTTCATCCAGTAATTCACATTTCCTTGTTCAAGAAGTGCGTGGATGATCCGACATCAATAGTACCATTATAGAATGTGGCTGTGAAATATAGTCTCACTTATGAAAAAGTATCAATTGGGACCCTTGACCATCAGGTTCGTAGGTTGAGAAATAAAGAAGTAGCTTCAACGAAGGTTTTGTGGAGGGGTCAGTTCATAGAGGGAGCTACTTGGGAAGCAGAAGCAGCCATGAAAGCCAAGTATCATCACCTCTTCCCTTCCTGTTTCGTTTCAGCTTGAGGTAATAGTTCCTTTCCAATCTCTCAGTTTACACTTTTGCAAATTCAGTCTCACTATCTTGTTCCTTTAGTCATCTTTGCATTTTAGCATATTTGCATGAATAGGGAACTCAGTTTAGTTAGATGTCAGTTCTAAGTTATTAGTGGTAGGGATTATAGCTCCTTCCCTCCATACTTAGATTGTTTAGACTTCATTCGAGGTCAAATGTTACCAAAGGGGAGATAATGAAACACCTTGGATTTCAAAATGAACAAAATCCTAGTTTTCATAAAGTTGGTGCCAATACCAATGGAACCACCCACTGACCATAGGTAGAACCACCGGCCGTAGGTGGGGTTCCATCGCTAAGGTTCAAATTTTAATGGTATGTGATCCCACCCACGATCGACTAGTATGGTCTGTGGTTATACCTATGAACCGTAGGTCTGAACGTAGGTGAGGATCAACAGGCAATTGGAGGGAATTGGCTGTTCGGTGAAATTCGAAGGGTCATACCTTTTAGTAAAAAATGAATTAGGTGGCCCATGACATAACAAATTAAATATAATTGAATCCTATTTCTAATGCTATAGAGTTTGATAATAATCCCATCTCCGACTAAAAGGTTATACTCGTTTTAGTGAAGCCCTATTGGGAAGAACTTGACCGACGACTCCTAACGATGGTTGGTAGGTCAACCGACAGCCCGTCAGTCTTGTAGTAGGTTGCACTCGTCAGGTTTAAGTCATGTTCAATTTGGTCCTTTCTCTTATGCGTTGGGTATGTAAACTACATCATTTGATGCCAAAACAATGTTGTTTTACTCAATTTAATCTTAACAACTTAGTATGACATACCAAGAACCCTCATTCTCCAAAAATCATCCAATCATGGAGCAAAAAGAAGAGGAAAAATCGACCAAACTTCACTAGAACAAGCAACAGTGTTCTTCAAAGTTCAGCCCCGAAATCCAAAGGATTTCTCTATAGATTTCGTCACCAAGTATGTGGGATTTCACTTGTTTATTTCTTTCATCCAACATGTCCCGAGAGTTCAGTCAAATCCTTGATTCTCTATATCTTTCTTAGACCTATGGTTTCTGATGAGTCTGAGATTTAGACTCATTTGGGCTTTGTTTATATAGATTTAGTGCCCTCAAATGCTTAATCTGTACCATAAAACTGATGTTAAATCCTTGATTTTCAGGTATATGGATTGAGGAACAAAGCAAGGACACTAACAAGCAAAAACGAACAAAACAAGCTGAGGAAATGAAGAAAGGCAAGCCTAGTGATAGCCAAGAGCACTTGGCGAATCACCAAGTTGCCAGCTTAACCGCCTAAAGTTCCACTGTGCCAATCCCTGAAGGATGAAACCAAGTTAGCGATGAAAAGGAGGCAGTCGGTGGATCGTGAGCAGTTTTGCGATGTATAGAGAGATCTCCCAAAGTCACAGAACTTGAGCATGCTGAGTGCAAAGGCGAAAACTCGATTGAAGAGATCAAAGGGCGGCTCACTGAGTGGTTCGACGAGCCTGACTTACTTCGCCAAACGTCCCTTCTAGTTTTTTTTCAGAATGTACAAATTAGATTTTCAACATTTTATCTAAAAGATTGGTTATTCTTACACGAAAATTTTTTTAGAATAGTTTTCTTTGTAGTTTTTCATAGTTTTTGAAGAACCTTAGAAATTCAATTGGGAGATTTTGGAAGTACGTTTAAAATATTCTACAAATTAAAGCATTGTAAAGACAAAATCACTCTTACGCAGTTGATAGATAATCTATTCGGTAATTGTTTTTACCTTTTTATGATATTTGGCTAGAACCCAAATTCTTGGGGTGTGATCATGTGATTATGGGTTGAATTAGTTTATGGGTATTGTTAATTACTATTTTAAATGCTATTTTGAAGTGAGTTTAATCATTAATTGTGGTTTAATTTATGAATTTTAGTTGCAAATGTAGTTCTATTTTTGTCTGCTTGGCTTGCTTGAGAGAGACGCTTTAGAACTAAGATTATATATTAATTATTTGTAGGTATTGGGTCGAGTTGGGTTTAGCTCGAAAGAGTGAATCCTAAAACCAATCCTACCCATCTAGCTTGAAAGAGTGGTTGAATTAAGATGTGAGTTGTTCTTTATTGTCATGCTTGTTGATGTTTAAAAGAAATCACCTAATTCGGGATAGTTTTTCGAGAGAAATCTATTTCCCTTATAGTCCAGCCTACTCACTGAATTTTAGTTGTTTACTAGTAGTTTCAATTACCCATATATCATATTTTTCCTATAATCGATCACACCCCAAGAATCTTTCTCTTATTGTTATTTTGAATAGTTTGTCACTGCTTTGTAGCTAATAATTCCAAACCCAAAACCACCCATTTGACATTCGTGTCACCCCTTTAATTTGATATATACCATTCTTGATAATATCTATTCCTATGTCTTATTTAATAACGTTTGCATATCCTAATTGAATTTTAAACACGTACCGTTCCCTATGGGATTCGACCCCAACTCATTCGTTGGGTCTTATATTGATTTACGATCGTTGACACCTAGATTTGGAAGGGGTGTGTTTGAAATGTTTAGTCAAAATAGCACCGCTGCCGGGGAGTGGCGTTGTTTAAAATTCTTTGGTGAAGTTGAATTGTGTTCGTATCAGTTATAGTTGAATCTACTTATTATATTTTTGGTTTTGTGTTGCTTGTGTTAAAACAAAATAGGAGATGAGCGTAAAAAGAAGGAAGGGTAGCCAAGTTGGCCACCGAGACGACATTGGGAATCTCAATGACGTCAATGACCCAAACCAAGCGGGTGGTGTTGATGCCATTCGTTTACCTCCGGCTGACGGAAACACTATTTTTCACATCACAAGCACCAATCTTCAGCTCCTACAACTAAAGGGTTTATTTGGGGGGTGGCTCATGAGGATCTCCATGAGCATATCAGAAATTTCGTTGATGTCTATGGACCGTTTTCATTTAAGAACTTATCGCAAGAATCGGTTCGGCTGAGGTTGTTCCCATTCTTTCTGATGGGCGAGGCAAGCAAGTGGTTGGTTGAGTTGCCAAGAGATTCCATCACTTCGTGGGATGAACTTACTACTGCATTCCATCTGTCATTCTCTCCCCTTTCGAAGATATTGACTCTTAAGGATAGTATCCAATGCTTCAAATGCTTGGAGGGTGAGTCGATCCATGAGATGTGGCTAAGGTTTAATAAGATGGTGATGCAATGTCAAACTCATGGACTTCAAGATAATGTACTGTTGCAATATTTCTATAGAAGCGTCGAATTGGTAAACAAAGGAGAGCCTGATCAACTTTCTCCGGGTGGTTTAATGCAACAGCCCTATGCATTAGCATCTGAACTCCTAGATTACAACACTAAGATTAATCGTGGAATGTACACTCGCGAAGACCAAGTCTCTCCTAGTACTTATAAAATGACAAATGAGCAGGTTGAAAATGATTAAGAGAGACATGAAAACATGGCAAAGATCATGACCCAGCTGGACATCTTGGCCAAAAATGTCATGGGTGCTGGTGCAAAGAGTGTAAACGATGTGGGTTTTGTTGGTGTAAACCCAAATGAAGCCAAATTTGAAGCACTATAAAATGAGAAAGTGAACTTCCTGGATAATCAAGGAGGAGACTATTGTGCTAACTACCCAAGACCGGGTGGAAATTAGGTTGGAATAGAGATGAAGGTTGAAGAGACCGTGATAGAGATTGGCGTGATCGTAACACCACTTGGAAGGAAAAAGAGTGGGAGAAGGATAGGTATGCTCCTCCCCATGAGTGTTAAACGTCTAAATATTCTGAGGGTGGCCATACAGAAGACATGTTGTCACGCATTCTCAATAAGGTTAAAGGAAATGAAGGAGGATGTATCGACTCTCAACCAGCTAGTGACCTCTCACTCAGTCACTATGAAGCAGCTGGAGACCCAAATGGGTAGAATTTAAAAGGTCAAACGGTTTAAATTATCAAAATCTTTCATATTCTCTCATTTCTAACCTCGTACACTTTTATCCACGCTTAAATTTTTTCATATTTTGTTGTTTTTATTTTCTTTTGTTCGTGATCTGGTGCTCGGATTTGGATTACTTGGCCTCCTAGCATATCAAATTCTCAATTCTACAATAAGGTTGGTTTTCCAAACCCCAAACGTTAGATAAGTTGTTGCACTCAAATGTTTTCGGTAATGTGTGTTATTGTGTGTTAGGAAATTGTTGAAATCATGGTGTTTGTGTTGAATTGCCTGCTTTGTGTTTCGAACTTGAGCCTAAATGTTTAAAATGATGAATCCATATGGTTAATGCAATTAAATTGATTCTAAATTATTGGGTTGCGGTTAATTTATAACGGTTTTTGTGGGGTGAAATTTGAGTAACCCCAAATTGAGCCAAATGACATAATTTCCCCAATGATGGAGTGGTTGATGTGATTCTGAAAGGTAAAAGTCATCAAATTGCCAATTTTTGCCAAATCAGGGGATGTCTGAGTACCCCCGAGGCATGGGTCTTATGGTTTAAGGTTGAACTGAGTGTTGTTTTTGTTTGATTTTTATTTTGGGGGCTGCGGGTTTGATTTTGGAAAACTGGGTTGAAATTTTGCATGTTGGGCAGATCGGCGAGCTGGGTCGATCTTACCGAACGATTTGGTGGTTCACTAGCATCCCCCTTTGACCCCCCTTAATTTCTTGATTTAGCTTGGTTGAGTCTGTAACTTTTGGTGGGAAGCCTGAGCTCGCCCAGTTCACTTGGCAACACACCGAAAGGTTCCTTTGATTGACCTTGTTGCACCCCTTACCCCTAAAATACATTGTAATAATAGGTGGGCTAGTCAGAGCTCACCGTTTGGTGTCGGCACTTGCCGAATGGCCCTGAACATCACCGACATGCCTAGTTTCTGGATTTTTTTTAAGTCAGTCCTTTCGACGAGCCCGATCTAGATCGCCTTAGTGACGTTGCGACTCGCCGAATAGCTCGACGAGTCTTTCTACAACTTGAATTCTCTAAATTCTCTTGAATTATTTCTAACACCTTTTGATGTGTTTTGAAGATATGGCTACGACCAATTTGGATTAAAGTGACATGCCTCCCCACAAACGAGCACGGGGTATTGTTATAAATGAGGGAGTAATTTCTTCCTCCCAAAAAGGAAAGAAAGCACCTCCGAAAGGAGATAAAGGTAAAGGCAAGGTCAAAGCGCCCGCAGCTGAGAGACCGGAGCAAAACTCCAACTCTAAGGCCTCATGCTTTAAGCCTGAGGATGAGAGATTCGTGCAAGTGTTCGTCAAGGCCCATCTAGGATCCCAGAGTCTACCGCCTACTATTGATAGAGTGCCAGCTCTGGCACAGACGGTTATTCCAGCACCACCCATTCAGGGTCCTCCTCCCAAGTTAGTCAATTTTTTCAAGGCCAAGTGATTAAGGACCATCCTAGAAGAAAAGAAATTGTCCACAGATCGCCTAGCAGAAAGGTACACTACTGTGTGGGACACCTTCCAGTTCCACAGGTTTGACCATACCCTGTGGCCCATACATTCCCACTTGGGTCAGAGAGTTCTACACCGCATATGGTGAGTTAGTACCCCAGGGGAAGAACAAGGTCATTTCCTTCAGATAAGTGGAGTCTGTGATAGTTCGGGGGAAGATAGTGGGATGTAGCAGCATTCATATTAATGTTGTACTTGATAAGACTACAGGTTTTGAGCATGACTACTAGACCATGATCACAACACAGTCTCCGGAGAACCTAAAGGGATGGCTAGCTCCCCTCATTTCTAACACCATCCTGAGGTGGATTAAGGTCGGAGCCCCTATTGAGAAGATGGACTTGAGCATAGCAGCACGGTATTGATTCGGGTTCATCAGTAGCTCAATCATGCTATCATAGAATGAGTCCATTATCCGCCACCCAAAGGTGGCTTGTCTCGGGTCTATCATGCCAAAAATTGGCTGATCTGGGTTAATTATAGAGCAGGAGATGGCCATGAGGGCGAGACAGCGCCAGACCTCCCTTCCATTCCCAGCACTTATTACAGAGTTCTATGAGCGAGCTGGACTTCCTCTTGAGGAGAAGAGGGATGTTGAAGTTACACCCACATCCGTGTCACGACCCAAGACTACCCCCTTGATGTGACACGACGTACATGACTCTGAAAAACATCATACAAGCTTCATAGTATACCATAACATAAGAGCATAGGGAAAAATGTGGAAAATTAAAACTTTTATGTACAATCGAAGTCTGTCATATAATAAGAGAGTTTCTATGACACTATATCTCAAACCATCTATAACAATCGATTACAATCTTAGGGACACAACCCTTACAGAAGTCTAAAACGTAAAAGAGAGACATAAAGGACATATGGTCAAGCCCTCGAATACAATGAGGACTCACCAATCTTCTTCTTCTTGATCTACTATGGTCCTAGCCACGAGGGTAGAATCCGATAGCACCAAACCCTACACTTATAGAAAATGTAGAAATATGGGTTAGCACAAAAATGTACTCTGTATGGAAGCCATGCATAAAAATCCTTAAAACATGCAAAAAGGGACATTTTAGTTGAAACCATGTTATATGACACTTTTGAATATCATCTTTGAAATAGTTGGAGAATGTAGCTCATAAGACAAATCATGTACAACTCATCATAGCATAAAGGATGTCATCATAATCACAAGTACAGTCTTCAACATAAACATAGTGCATACTCCAATCTTCGCAAGGCATAGTTTACATACATAATTATACACCAAGATCATCTCATCATAATATGAATATCATATAAGCTACCCTAAACTATAGTTGTGCAATGCATATATAGGTAGGATCTGATAATCCTATCTACACTAAGTCTCACTTTTAGGCCACCATAATCATGCATAACATACCCTGGCCTTATCCATAGCCAACACGCATAGACCAGGAGACATTCATGTTCATAACTTGTAATAAGTAAAGTCACTAATACCAACAATCCATATCATGCATAAATAAATTCATATATCTTCATAGCATAACGAAACCACACCATAACCTCTTTATAAGTCTACTTGTGCAATGTATGTGTGAAGTCGCATACCCCCACTCACACTAAGTAAAGCTCATTAAGAATTCATAAGTATAGTTCATGTTCATAATTCATATAAAACATGGATTAACTCGTAATCATTATGCCATAAGAGAAACATAACATGCCTACTCTCAAAGCCTACTTCTGCAATGCATGAATGAAGTCTCACACCCCCATTCATACTAAGTAGAACCTCTTGAGGAACAATAGTACATAGCTCATGTTCTTGTCATAATTCATATTCTTATCATATAGGGGAAATAGCCTTAACTGACATAGATGATGTGAGCTACATGGAATTCGGTGTTCTACCCCTCACACCGAAAAAGGTGTTCTACTTTCCTAAGGTAGAACTAACATTTTAGCTTTTAGGTGGATCCGCTAGCTAAAGACCTATATGGGCACATACTTATGGGATAATGAGATTTCTACTAGAAACCCAGACTACTAACGTGGAGGTTTCCATCTCATGAGAAAACCATATTGGGAACCCGGACTACTAGACTGAAGGAACCCATATCATACTCTTATCCACTCGATGCTAAGCATAATTACCTTTAGAATTCATATGAATTATTAACTTATGTTCATGTTCATGAGATAATGCACTAGGCACTCAAACTAACATAATATCATAATAGCTCATAGATTAATTAGGTGAGAATGTCCTTTCAACCTTAGACTCATCAATATGTGAGTAAACCTTTTACATTATATTCATAATGTGTTCATGAGTATAGTTTTTCAATCAACACAACAAGCTTATCATAAACATGCATACTTCATGCATAGTCATGTGTGAGGGTGCATATCACACTACAACATTTTAGGCCTACGGCCAGCCCAGTAAAGTGTAGTCTAAAGTAGCAAAGTGTGGCCTTTGATAAAAGGCTACACTTTTGGAATTTAAGCAACATTTTTCCAGGGGTGGCCGAAAGTAGCGTAACCTTAGAGTTTAAGCAACGCTTTTCAAATGTTGCCTTATCAGCTACGCTCAAAAGCGTAGCCTAAAAGGCAAAAATGCTATGCTTAAAAGTGTTTCCTTTTCTATCTTATGTATGACAACACTTTGAAGTGTAGTCCTTGCCCATGTGCATACCACACTTTATAGTCCTATGGTTATACTTTTAAGTGTGATAATATTATTTTAGCTATAAAATATTTATATGCCACAATTTCTAATTAAAAACACCAATATTATTTTGCAATAATTAATCTCAAACATCAAATTAGCTAATAAGAAATTCAAATTAGATTTTCAATAAACTTCAGAAGATAGAACATCTCTTGTACAAACACATACTTATAAATATATGTGTGCGCAATAGTTCAAAAAGTAATAATACAATAGTTCAATATTTCACAAAATCAAATATAATGTAGTCAAACTTTTACAATAGTTCAAAAACACTTCATCATCCACTTCAATGAGATCAAATTGACTATGGCGACCCTACAAATTTGATCACCTCTATTTTTCTACACATTTAAAATTAAAATAATTAGTCTTATGCTTGGAGTTACGGTAATGATGCACTACTTGCCAAAAAAAGGAACCTACCAAATCTTTAAAGATTTGAGGGACAAAAAACCACTGAAGAAAAGAAGAAAAAGGAATAAACATCCTCAAGAAAAAATGAACTACGGCCAAGTTACATGTACACCAGGAGTAGAACCAATAACCAATACATCATCAACAATTTCAGCGCTATCATCAAACCAATCAATCAAGGGATTTTCACCCCAAATGTACCAACTGTTGTTGTTACATTTAGGTAGCAATTTTGGTTTCAATATGCAGTCACCACACTGCCAAAATGTCTTGGTGTCAATAGAGAATTAGAAGAAAAAAAGAAAAAATATTTTCACCTAAGTCACCCAAGAACAAATTCTTGATTTGCAGCAGCTGCGCAATACTGATATACCTACAAATAAGAATACCAACTATATTTAACAACAATCTGCCATAAGTTAGAATTTGGTTGTTAAATTTCCCACAATCTATATGGTAGGATTTGGGAGAAGCCTTTGTAGTGCAACTTCAATGTAGGTGTGTTTCATTCTTTCAATTACTTTATGACTTATGAACTGGTGCATGCTATTCCTATCAGTACATCAATGCCAACTCCAAGTCCACTTCAGGCTAAAGAACAAGGGCATTAGGAGAGTTAACAATGGAATGACAAGCTACTTAGAACAATTCCACCTGAAGAGCTGGCTAAATACATTATTGAAAATATAGAGCCACCAACTGATCATAAGCAGACAGATAGGGGCATTAATTTTAATACAAACTTTCAGGTTCAATCATAATTTTACTCCAATTTTATGGTTCAATCATAAAGGACCAGTTGTTATGGTTCAATCATAGTTTTAGTCCAAAATTTGAGGTCTGTTTAGCTTTCTACACAAGCATGTATGTCAAGTGAGTACTAGTTACTTTCTAATTTATCTTATACAAAGGAGACACAAAACTAGAATCTACCTGCAAATGTTGTGCCCCAACTTGATTTTTAGGTTCAAATCTGTCTTTAGTATGTCTCATATTATCTCATGTGTGCTGCGTAATTCTCCTTCAACAGAAGACATGATGAGGAGAAATCTTGAATAACAAAGGGACTTTTATGTTCTTACCTCACCTCAACTACTGATCGTGGAATAAAGAACTTTAAATCCTCTTCTCGAGCTAAACATAGAAGAAAACAAAAATGACTACTATATACAATTTTTTTCAAGCTATATTTTTGCCAAAGCTATACTAGACTATGAAAAATAAAATTCACATGAACAATAAAAGTCAGAGAAACATGTGTTTTAATCACTGTGTAACTCAAAACAAGAGGATTTTCAGCATTAGGAGTTTCTACCAGAGCGAGCTTTTTGACTTCAGATTTGTCTACTTTAAAAATCCTCTTCCTAAAACAACAATCAAAAGTTAAGTTTCAGTCAAATATTAATCTTGAACCATTTAAAAATGGAAAATTTTATTCTTGTAAAGAATCTTATTATATGGCCATCCAAAACAGATCCAGAAAATTAGCACACGTTCGTCTTATTTTATAAGCAAATCTTGAATAGAGTAAGTTGAATATCACCCGTCTCAGGGGGCATGTGAATAGCAAAATAGTCCAATTCCCTGCATAGTTGCATACATTTAGGATAACAAAGCAGTGCAATATAGGAAAATTTGAAGCATAGACATCTTTTTGCGTTCGATAGATTTCACTAATTTTAAATTAAGAAGATAAAAACTATTTGGAGCCTAAGTGTAGACAAACCTCGTGATTACTGATTAGTGTTATCACCAACATTGATTCGTAATTTGCGCAGCACCGAAGCGATAATATGGCATGTCATTTCAAGGCTTCATTATAATAAGTATTCAGAGAAAAAATAATCTAGCTGAGCAAAGCTGGCCTAATATAAAAATCAATCTAATAGCATATTTTAAGTTTATATAAACAGTCATTCGAACCGTCTTTTTATTTCATTTTCTTCCAAAATTCCTACTTCCCTATATTTTCTTTTCATCTGACAACGGACTAACAAAATTATACAACGAACCAACATATAGAGATAATGTTGCTCCACGTAATTCAAACGTTTATGCAAATTATGTTCATTATATTTGAAGCGTCAATCCAGATCTGCTACATCTTTAATGTCAACAAAATAGATCTAAACTAAAGATGAGCCACTGTAAAAATGGAAGATGCAGTGTATCTCCTTTTACTACTAGAATACCTCTCCTTCCTCAAAATATTTATAGTATTTATGTACTCCAGCCCAAAAGTTTCAACAACCTTCAAAGAAGAGTACTTTTGTTTCGTTATCAGGATCAAAATTGAAACTTCTAAAACTCGGATAAAATTAGAAAAGTACAACAATTGAATAACCAATGCTTCTAATTTACCAATTAGCCTCAAATTAAGCAGATATCCACCATCAAATTTAGTTATAGACAAAAAATCGTATTGCATCATTGTATTAGAATTCTATTTAGAGGTGTAACACATTGAATAGTAAAAGAGAGATAGATCATGAACATATTTTTCTCTTAAAAATGCACTGTAATACTCTAATATACAATTTATGATGTGAGAAGAAGTTTTCCAAATAACAACCAGAACACTCGAATATGTAATCTCTGACAGCTGCAGAGAAATTATGAAGAACATAAAGAAATACCATACAACAGATAGTCAGCAATACCAAATTTGAAACCCTATTATGCTGTAATGTTTGTTCAATAACAAGTTCACAGATCTTTTTTGCCCATCTTCTCTTCTTTTACCTTACTCTAATTCAATATTTATCTCAAACTCACACTATTAATTCAAGACTCCAAAAACCAAATTCATGGGAAGCTTTATAACAGAGAGTCCAAAAAAATATCATCAGAATTAACTGATCCTTCAAGAGAGTAAATCAGCCACTGAACAAGTTTCGTTAATCTAACGTAATTATGAGTTAGAATTGTTAGGTTTGTTAAATGCTATTTTAACAAGAATTATTAAATAACTACATAGGACAACTATGTCAAATTGAGAGTTATCTCATAATAGTTCAAACAAAAACTATAACAAAAATATGACAGTCATAGCTCAGAGAGCCCAGATCCTTCCCCCAACAAAGAATCATTCCACAACCAATACAAAGAAAAGGGAAAACCAATAATGCAAGGCATGTCAGTAACTCAGAAAAAAAATATCCTCGTTCTTCGAGAGTGATGCAATATGGACTATCATTTTAGGTTAGCACTCGGCCACAAGAAATATTTTGAAAAGCAATCTAATGAATGGACCATCATTTGTAGGTTAGCAAACAAAATGCGATCATACTTTTTCACCATTCTGTTACAAAGCAAACCTACTTACAACAAGGCTAACAGAACCATGCATCAAAAACATTTAATAAGAAGGTTTTCTAGCCTCCTGATCATCACTCAACTAGTAAACATATAATTTTTACGGTCAAAGAAAAGCATGGAAGCCCCTCAAATCCTTCTCCAAGTATTTACTTCAACTTTACCCAAAGAAGTTCCTCAATAGTGGATCAGCTCCACACATACTATTAGAAAATAAACAAACTTTTTGGATCTAAGGCAAATATCTTACATCATAAAGGTAATAAGCATTTTCCCTTTCATTAATCGATCCAAGTTGGAAAATTCATAAATAAATTACAACTGTGAAATTTTTAGTTTACAAAGACTTAAATAACAAGCTTGCGCATAAGGAAATAAAAAACACGTGGCAACAAGTATCTCGCGTCTTTTGATTCACAAGATCAGACCTACCAGTGATATGCTATAATACAAAACAAGAAAAGTAAATTTTTACCCATCAAAACTTGGATTTTGTTTGAAAGTTGTGCAAAGAGAAACCCTCGATCTGTCTAATTTTCCTTTAGAAAGAGAAATCCTCAATTTGTTATCTGGGAAAATATGAATCCTTGTTATATAATTGCTTAATACTACTACAAGATAGAATACCTTCTAGTCAATATAAGAAGCAAGAGTTTCTGAAACTAATAAAGGTGAAGCAACAATAACATAATCAGTACAAAATTTACATGAAACCTACATTATCAATGAAGAGTTCATCCGTAATCTGCCTATCAGTCTAATAAAATTATACTTATTTAGTGATTAATGCAACAAGTATGAGACTATTTAGCAGCATAGTAAAAGTCTGTAAGATCAACATAGCAGATAATAAGTTCTACGATGCCTTGATATAAAACCCATAATGCCCACCCAAAACTTAACTGATTAGTTCAAATCATTCAATCAAATATCAATGATCAGTCAATCAACTATGACACAATTCCATACTAGTTGGGGTAAGCTATATGAATCTTCAATAGCCACTCTGATCCAATTAAGCTCATTTCATTCCAAACTTCCCATTTTTTTCTTAGAAGTAATTAAACTAAGAATAATTTGAAAGTATAGAATCTCAACAATCTTACACTAATCTGAATATACAAGTCTCTATATAGTCTGGAAAGAATTACTTCCCCTAGTGACATTCATATGAAGCATCATTTAAATACATGAATCTGGAAAAATCTCAAGCTAAGAGAGTCTAATTTTGAAGCAAAAACTAAACCTAACAAGGAAAGTTCTACATGAATCAAGAAAGAGCCTTTCTTTGAACATTTAAAACTTTCATTGATACCCAATAACATAAACTATAACTAGAGGAAAATAGTTGTATAATGACAACACCTTTAACACTTCAACATTGAAAACATTACCTAAAATGGGTCATTCACCTTAGGGCTACTAAACCAAGAAAAGAAAAATTTGCATAAAAATATAGACACCCAAGTAGCAGATTCAGGTGTTGATGAGAATTCCAGAGTCAATGTTGTAGATTCCCACTTCTTAGCAATACCATTTACCCTACAAGTGAGCTTGAAATTGAAAGTCAACTTGGACTGGGCTAAGATATTTAGTGCTAAATTTGCTACTTCACCTAACAGTAGTTCGTTGGTGTTGTTGTTGTCCTTTTCTACTCTCCAGTTTCTTCTTAATTCTCAAAGAGTGCAAGGAATTGACAAATCTAAAAGAGAAAATGGGGGCAAAGAAACAACTGATGTGATTAATACAACTACAAACTAGACTCCCAAAATCAATAAAAATTGTATTAATAACACAAGAAAATCAAAACCCTAAACGTAAATGTGTAACCACACGCAATCAATAAACCTAGATACCATAAATTTTGACTTTTAAAGATAGAAATTTTACCTGATAAACCCTATTCTAACAGAATCCTTACAATGTTATGAAGCTTTAATACGCCATCTTCTTAGGTGAAGCAGTTTGTTCTGTCTTGTTCATCAGCTATTCCAGAACAACGAAAATCATGAGGGATTTTCGAATTTTAGAGGTTAACAATGAAATTTTGAAACCATTCATCAAATTTCTTTGTGAAAAATCTCTACTTTATGTATTGTTGAAGTGATACTAGTTAATTTGTGAGCAGATTTCAGATTTAGAGTAAAGACCAAAGAGTTGGGGAAAATTTCAAATTAGGAGCAAATTTTGTTCTTCAAGAAATTGTGCAATTTTTCTAATTTGAGGCAAAAGACCTAAGAGTTGAAAGCTTATATGTTTTATGACTAATTTGTCTCTGCAAATTGAAAATTTGAGTGAGAGTTGAAAAAGTTGGAGGGAATATAATATTTTAGTGAAAACATTAAGACACACTGTAATGTGTTATTTTTACAATTTATTAAAATAGCACACCTAAAAAGTGTGGCCATATATGTAAATAGTTGTTGCCAATTATATTATAATGTAACAACGATTATAAAGTGTAGCCTATACCATCAAAGAGTACGCTTTACAAGTTTTGCCAATATTATCGAAGCCAAAAGGTAAAAAACTTACGCTACGCTTTAAAAGCATACCCAAAAATACTTTAGGCAACACTTTACAAGCGTTGTCCAGATTTAGTGTAGCTGTAGGCCTAAAATGTTGTAGTGTGAGAATTAGCCTATCAACAAAACATTAGTCACATAATAGTCATGTTCATTCATGGGGTGTGTGTGTGATTTTGTCCTTTCAATCACACAAAAACAACATTACCGTCATAGGCACTTCCCTTTCTAACTGTTCATAAAACATGCACATAACATCTTAACCATGCATACCCCTCATATCTTGCATTCAAGGATCATGTTAAGTCAACATATCTAGCATTCACCACATGAGACATAGATATAGTTATAACTCAAGTACAACATTCATTCCATGCATAAACTCATATACTCATATTATAGGCCATGTGGGTGAAGTCGTTTCACAATAATTCCATATACAATTCAACATACATAATAACTTCCTTCTTTAAGCCTTAACACCCATAGCTTATTCATATTAGCTTTTACTCTTAGAGCCCTAGGAGTCATCTTCATATTATGAGAATTACCCTCAAGCAACACCTCACATGGTCATCATATAAACCTAACTCTCAAGGTAAACTAACCACATGCTTCGTTCTTACTCAATTATAGACATATAGCATCAAGTAACCTAAATCTCAATACTACTTCAACCATGATACATCATTTAAGACCTAATCAAGTTAGTTCATGTCTTAAAGGTTTACTTATAAGCAATTCATGTCTAGGTGATCTAATCTAATGCAATTCATCAAGAAGTTCATCAATCTTAGAAGGTCACATCTAAACCCTCAATTTGCCTCTTTCATGACATAGCCCTAGGCCACATCAATATCACCCTAAAACATTAGGTTAATCAAGTATATATGTAGAATCATACTAAATTCATGTAATCACATCATAATCTACTCATATCCAATTAAGTGGACTAAGTTGCACCAGCATTCTTAATGTAAAAAAGGACCATGGCTAGGATTGGGGAACTCATTGATTCTTGGGGAATTCGAGTTAAAATCGTATAAAATCAGTAATATATTCATAAAAAAACATAATTCAATGTTTAAAAGCAACCTTGAAAGGAATCCATAGGGTTGAGTTGAAAGCGTAGCAATTTGGGGATTTCTAGATTTGAGATAAAAGCTTTTGAAGGGACTCTTTGGGTGATAGCTACCCAAGGATGAAAACTACCATACCTTCGGTGTAGAATCCAACCAAATTCATATGATAGTCTCCCTTACTCAAGGTCTAACTTGATGTCTTTCTTTGTTCTTCAATGGAGGTTTCTTGAGATAAGATTTTTGGAGAGGAGGGTCTTTAGGAATTTGATTGGGGTCTTGAGATATACTAAATTAATTAGGTGTATAACGACTTAAAATACTTTATACAGGTCAAATAAATCAATATTAAATGACCATTAATGATAACTAATTAAAAAGGAATCTAGTTACCTAACCCCCACCTTTGCCGAAACATGACAGCATTGTAGGCCTCACTCACGGATCATGGGTGGACTTACGAGCAGTTCTGCTGGTCGGTAGATTAGGGATGAGGCTTGTTTTTGAGGTCTTGACTCACGCCTAAGAGCTACGGACCGTGGATTGACCTACGCCCCGTAGGTGCCATCCGTAGCTCACATTTTGGACAGTCTTGGGCAGATTTGGGGGACAGTTTTGGGGTCCTCCTCAAGGACCCCCTTGGTTGATCCTTGGGGAGTCGTACCTTGATGTTTAAACCCTAAACCCCTCAACCTAAACTTCGGAATTCATTTTACACTTCTAAACCCCACATCCAACTCAATAACACACTGGTAAGGCTCTAGTTCCACCTACTAGTTTTCCGGGTTGTTACATTATCCCCCCTCTTAGGAAGATTCGTCCTCGAACGACAGTTTAATCACCTTTATGGAATTAAAGACTCAAGGCTAGTTGCCCATCATGCATGAAACATTTAAATGCACATAAACAAGGAGGAATCATCACTCCGTTTCAATATACTCAATGCAACACAAGGAAGTAGAAACTACATCTAACAACCCGTTTATGCATGAGATTCTCATAATTAGTTATGTTCAAGGAGGAATTACCATCTTCTAGCTGATATGCAATTTATTCTCAAAAAGCATTTCATTCAAGGAGGAATTTCTCAACTCCAAACTAAAGTATGCTCATATACTCTTCTCATGAAGTACAATAGGTATATCTTAGTTAAAGCACTACAACATGAAGAAAACAATTCATTTAACTCATTTTCTTTCAAAACACAAGTTTTCATGAACATGGCTCATATAAAGAGGTCATGGCAACACATAAGCACATTACAACAATGTTAACTGGGCACACAATCTCCTCCTTGGGAGTAAGCCTACACAAACTCATCTGAAAAACTCCATTGCTCAAGCTCTAACTTGATCTTTTTTTTTCTTCAATAGAGGTTTCTAGAGAGAAGATATTTTTAGAAAAGGGTGTTTTGGGATTTCATTGGGGTCTTGATATATATAAAATTAATTAGGGGTTTAATGACATAAAATACTTTATATAGTTCAAATAAATCCATATTAAATGACCCCTAATGAAAACTAATTAAAAAGGAATTCACTTATCTACCCCTCACCTTGGCCGAAACTAGAAAACATTACAGGCCTAACTCACGTCCTCTACTTACGGACTGTGAGTGGATATACGGGCCGTGCTGCTGGTCCGTAGGTCAGGGCTGAGGCTTGTTTTTGAGGGCTTGACTCACGCCCAAGAGATATAGGGCATGGATGGACCTACGCCCCGTAGGTACCATCCGTAGCTCACACTTTGGGCATTCTTCGGCCAGATTTAGGGGACTGTCTTGGGGTCCTCGTCAAGGACAACTTTCGTTGTTCCTTGGAGAGTCGTACCTTGACGTTTAACCTCTAAACCCCTCAACCTAAACTCAGAAAGTCATTTTAAACCTTTAAACCCCACATCCTACTCAACAACACACTCGTAAGGTTGTAGTTCCACCTACTAGTTTTCTGAATTTTTGCAATCCTCCACCAACATCAGGCGCATAGAGGCCAAGTACACACAAGATGAGATGGATAGGAGAAGAGTTGCTCCAGTGGACACATCCCTGGAGGTTGATGTTGATTCTATACTTGCAAAGGCAACATTATCTTTTCCGGCCTCCGGGCGTTCAAGTACATCGACTTCCACTCCTTCCCAGGCCCCAGGTTCTACTACTATTTCCCAGCCTCCTAGAGCTACTTTAGGTACAACTACCTCGAGGACTCCGATCACTCAAGCCGTGCTTGTCAAGACGGTGCACCTAGCCCATTCTGCCAATGTCTAGGCTCTTCGGTTAGAGGTCAAGGTGCCCTGGATGATTGAGAGAGTCATTTTAAGTTCTTTAACACCTCTTCGGTCATCCATTGATTTTCTTACTATGAAAGTAAAGATTTATGAGAGAGGACATGTGGTTACTACTGAGATTACATCTTTGAAAGTCGATGTTTTCGAGTTGAGAAAGGATGTGGACCATTTGTAGTCCACCGACTTCACTTCACTATTTGAGTCAGCAGAGGTTCCTGCTATTTCGGGTGCAAAGGTCCTGACTAGTTCTGATATGCCTCCGGCTACCACCGGAGATGAGACTATGGAGGATATGGTTGCTGCTGAGTCAGAGGCGGAGACTGATAAGGAGCATCTCGATGTTGAGGAGGCAACCATTTATGGCGATCTGCCCGATTTAGAGGATACGATAGTACAATCAATCAATTAGATATCATTGACAGAAACCTCAAGGGTAGGCACTAGTGGAGCCGATGTTGATGTTACCCTGGGCAATGATGCCCACGACCAGAGTGTTAGCTTGGGTACTGATGCCCCGATAGATATAATAACCATTATGCAAACTTCACCCAGGCTTAGCCTGTCCTGATGATATCTTTACCTCCCTCTCTGTTGTTTTTTATTGATTTTTGTGTTTTTATTTGCATTTGAGGACAACTGCTTTTCTTTTATGGATGGGGCGAGGTATTTCCATACCTACCTCTTGTGAGTATATTTTTTTTTGTAAATATTTGTTGTTGTTGATCTATATATGTGTTTGAATTTGGTTTTAATCTTAATCTTGTGGATGTTTGATCTTGTAGCTCCTTATTTTGAATGGAAATAGTTTTGACCTATTTTTAAAAATGTGTGCCATCTCTATAGTTTGTGATTGTGGTTGTTCTTGTGCAAAATTGAGTATCGGTTATGATTAATACCAATGACTTAAATAGTGCTCTTAATTGAAAGAAATGAATGTGCGGCTACGATGAGGCCAATGAACATAGACAATATGTGAACTTTTAGCATCTCGTTGTGACTAGCCGGTTATTGAATAAGTCTCTTGTGATGAACATTGCATACTAGCTTGAAAGTGTGAAGTCTTGTTTGATATTGGTGTCAATGCCTTGTGTGATCAGCTTACCTTGAATAGTGTGTGTGATGACACCTACATTTACCCCATTGGTCTGGTTGAATTAGTGATGCAATCTCTTGAAATGATCTTAGGCAACAATTTTGAAGAGTGAAACAAATTGGCATTACACCTCTTTTGTGGCAAACATTGTGAGATGTGTGAACCGTGCTTGAACCCCCTTGAGCATTATCCCTTTCTTTGAAAAAACATTAACAGTTGTGACCCCTCTTTATCCATTCACCCATAACTCCCATGAAGTGTGGTTTGTTTGAATAGCCAACTTAGGCCAAAAACCTAAGTTGTGGTGTGGTGAAAAGAGAAGGTAAATTAAGAAGTGTAAAAAATTTGTCTTTGAGAAATGGTCTTGAAAAGGATGGAACCTCTCCACGTAAAAAAAATGAGAAGAAAAGAAGAAAGCAAAAAAAAAAGAATGAAAAAGTTGTGAAATAAAGTAATGGAAGTTATAAACGAAATGGGGTATCCGGTAGTCTATTTGAAAGTGAAAAATGGGGTAATTTATGAGCATGATCAAAATGTTGAAGAAAGGTAGAAAGTGATGTTTAGAGCACATTTCATGAGGGTAGCATCCATTGAGCCTAAATGACCATACCTTTACACTCAGCCCCGTTACAAGCATTGAAAAGACCTTTGTGATCTTAAGTGAGCTGAAACGAATGTCGATTGGAAAATAAGGGCAAACCTATGGGTAAAGTCATGCATGTGTTCATCTTTGTGAGTGTGAGAGTCGTATGTGATTCCAGAACTTTAAATTGGTGAAGAACCTTGTGTGAATAGGGAGTCATCTTGTTGTGAGGGAATATGAGTACCTTTGTTGAACTTGAACTTGCATTTGAAGCAAGTATTGTGAACTTGAGGATCTTCGATAATGGTGAGTCACAGTTTGAATCTCTGTGTGAACAATTGATCATTGCATGAGTAAGTTGAGCCTTGTTGTGTGCATTTATGGTGAGTCTTATGCAGAACTGTATGACATATCCTTTATGAACTTCTAAACTTGAGTTTTACATGAGGACAAGCAAAAGTTAAAGTTTCGGGTGTTGATGAGTCTGAGATTTGGACTCATTTGGGGCTTTGTTTATATAGATTTAGTGTCCTCAAATTCTTTATTTGTGCCATAAAACTGATGTTAAACACTTGATTTTCAGGTATATGGATTGAGGAACAAAGCAAGGACACAAACAAGGCAAAAAGGAATAAAACAAGAAGAGGAAATGAAGAAAGGCAGGCTTGGTAATCGCAAAGAGTACTAGGCGAATCGCCGAGTGACCAGCTTAACCGCCTAAAGTTCCAGTGTACCAAGCCTTGAAGAATGAAACCAAGTCAATGATGAAAAGGAGCAGTCGGCAGATTGCCGAGCAGTTCCGTGATGCATTGAGAGATTGCCCAAAGTTACAGAACATGATGATGTTGAGTGCAAAGGCGAAAAGGCGGTTGAAGAGATCAAATTGCAGCTCGTCAAGTGGTTCAGTGAGCCCAACTTACATGGCCAAATGGCCCTTCATAGCTTATTTTCGGGAAGTATAAAATATATTTTAAACATTTTATTTTAAACACTGGTTATGCCTAGACAAAAATGAGTTTTAGAATAGTTTTCTTTGTAGTTTTTGATAGTGTTGAAGAACCTTAGAAATTCAATTTGGAGATTTTGGAAGTGGGTTCCAAATATTCTAAAAATTGAAGCATTGTAAAGATAAACTCACTCTTACCCAGTTTATGGATAATCGATTCGGTATTTGTTTTTACATTTTTATGATGTTTAGCTAAAACCCCAATTTTTGGGGTGTGATCATGTGATTATAGGTTATATTAGTTTATGGGTATTGTTAATTACAAGTTTAAATGCTATTTCGAAGTGAGTTTAATCATTAATTGTTGTTTAATTTATGAATTGTAATTGCCAATGTAGTTCTATCTTTGTGTGCTTGGCTTGCTCAAGAGAGAGGTTTTAGAACTAAGATTATTGATTAATGATTTGTAGGTATTGGGTCAAGTCGGGTTTAGCTTGAGAGAGTGAATCCTAAACCCAATCCTACCCATCATGCTCAAAAAGGTGGATGAATTAAGGTGTGGGTTGTTCTTCATTGTCATGTTTGTTGATGTTCGAAAGAAATCACCTGATACGGGACAGTTGTTCGAGAGAAAGCTATCTCCCTTATAGTCCAGCCTACTCACTAATTTTAGTTGTTTACTAGTAGTTTCAATTATCCATATATCGTAATTTGCCTATAATCGATCACACCACGAGAATCTTTCTCCTAATTGTTATTTCAAATCGTTCGGGACTTCTTTGTAGTTGATAATTGCAAACTCAAAACCCCCCATTTAACTTTTGTGTCACCCCTTTAATTTGATTACTACATTTCTTTATAATTTCTATGCTTGTGACTGATTTGACCACGTCTGCACATCCTAATTGAATTTTAAACACATACCGCTTTATGTGGGATTCGACCCAAACTCATTTGTTGGATTTTATACTGATATACGATCGTTGACACCTAGAATTGAAAGAGTTGTTATTTGAAACGTTAAATGAGTTTCTAAAACCTTAGATATTAATTGTTTGAGTATTTCTAATCAAATTATCATGTTTTCGTGGAATCATTGCTTAGTTGTTTACATGTAACTCAGAACCCTAGTTGTGTAGATTATTTTAGTTCATGAATCACACATACTAGGTCAGTTAAATAGATATAGATGCTTCAATTTTTAAATGTCACATTATCAGTATATAATTGTTACATTCTCAGATTTGCATGTCAGTATATTGAGTTATTTAGTGTTTTAGTATTTCAGTTATGTGTGTTAGATATACATAGTCAGTTGGGAGTAGGCTAAGCATCGAGTGGACTTGGGCTTCAACGCACCCTCATGGTCCTAGAACTACCTGCCCCACATGTTAAGACCCCTTTGTGGGCATTAATTTTACTAATCACGCCAATCATGCCTTTATACCCCTAGTAAGGTATATTAGGTCCTCTCGATGAGGCCTATACATTGGACTTCATGGTTAGCTCACATGGTCTTATGTCGATTAATAGTAGCTCCCACAGTCAAACTCTTAGTGCATTTGACCCGGTTTTCAGTACATATTTCAGTATTCAGTTCAGCATGTCATGTTCATGATTAGTACTTCATCACTGCATTTAGTTCAACTTTTCAGTATTTATAGTATTGGTCAGTTATGCTTTGTTCAGATTTTTGTGTTTGTTCAGCTGTGTATCTATATGATGCATGCTCAGTACATTCAAAGTACTGATGCATACTATGCACTACATCCTTTCATGATATAGGTTCATGTACTCACCATCCAAATGATACTTAGATCTGTTCCTAATCTGTATTTAGTAGCTTCAGTGGTGAGTCCTCATACTTTGAGGACACTAGACATGCTTTCATTTCTGTCTTTACATTTTAGTTTTAGTTTTGTTAGAGTTAGCTAAAGGGCATGTCCCAGCAACTCAACTCAATTAGAGGCTTTCCATACATAGTAGTAGAATCAGCTTGGATTGTTAAGTTTAATCTTTTAGTTGTTTTTAAACTCTTAGTATGGTTTATGCATTTAGTATAGTTGCGTATTCCCCATTTTTCAAATAACAATTGTTTAGATTCCACATAGTTCTTAATTATTTAGTTATCTTTCAGTATGCTTATGACATGCCAGGCACAGGGTTAGCTTTTAGTAACTCGTGATCCTAGGTCCCGTGTTACGCCAAAGGGGTAGCCTCGTGGTGTGAAACTTCCCACCGATGTTCTGATTAGTGTGATCTTATTCAAGGACGAATGCATCCAAGTAGGAGATATTTTAACAACTCACACTTCAAAAGAATTAACAAGAAGTCCGTACAAGTTAAACTTTTGTTTGTAGTTTTTGGTCAACTTCAATGACCATATCATTTAGCGTAGAAAAAGTTAGAGGGCCCATAAGCTATCAAATTGAAGGTCTCTGGGTCTGTTTTCCAACTTCTTCAAGTTTGCTTAATTTTGAGATCGGAGTAAGGAGTTATGGCCATTTGAGTGGAGCCTCTTTAGTTAAGGCTTGTTATCCGTTTAAGAAAAGGGTATTTCAGTTTTCTCCTTTCCCAATAGGCCAACCCACATCTTTCCCACATTTTTCCTCGCCCAAATTGTGGGTCTTATCAGACGCTAGGTATTTCTCACATCCCAAAAATGCTTAAGGGTTTTAGAGCATGTTCCAAGAAGTGGAAAAGAGGGTTTTCAAGCATTCTTTCAAAGGTTGAGGAATTTCACCAAGAACAAGTGTCCTTTCGAGGTATGAAAGCTTGTCACAGTGTTGGGTTTGTTTTCCATCACACCATACATGTTATTTCATTTAGAAATTCATCGATAAGATTGTTTACAGTGAGATTCTTCAGAAATTATTGAGTTTCAACCACATTTTTTACAATGGAGGTTTTTGAGTTCTTGAGTGGTTTTTCTTGATAAAATTTTAGTGAAATTTCAATGAATTAGTGTTGGGTTTGTGAATCACTGAGAGTTTTAAAGAAACAAATGGATTCTAGATGCGTTAGGATCCATAATTGAAAAAGAATATTCATCAGATTTCTAGGTTTGAGGGGGAAATTCGCCCTTATAAAGTCACGAGGGCTAGCCCTCTGCGACAGAAGTGTGCCCCAAAATACTCCGATTACTTTGAGGCCTTGCTCCATGCGCCAACAATGCGCCAGGATCGTCAGGCCAATTTCATCTAAGTTCTTTGTCTGGTATACGTGCTTTCAAATCGCATCTTCTCTCTCTTATTGATATCAAATCTTAAAGTCTTCATTAATCCTTGAGAGATCCTAAAAATCCTAATCACATCTCTTAATTTACATTTAAAATTAAAGTAAAGTTAAGAGGAATGTTCAAGAGGTCCTTTTGAGTCAAAATTGAGAACTCTTTTGCAAATAACTATATTTATGAACTTAATCGTTAGTGAATTAGGAGTGTTGTATTTCATGTTTCAAAATGAGTATAAGGGAGCTAACTATTCCAAAAAGGTATTAACTTTACATTTAAAAGAGAGAATCATCGATTTCAAAATGAGTTTCAAGTTTAGAGAAGTTTTAGAGTATTACCTCTCTTAAAAGGATCTTTTGAGTAAGTACCTCAAATTGAGGAAGGGTTATGTTTTGCACATTTGAGCATGACTTTTATATTATTAGGAGTAGTCTTAAGCACCTCTATGGGGACGAGTTGAGACAACTAATACTCTTCCTAAACCATGTAGCCAACATGGGTAAAGGATCATACTTCTTAAACGACTCCTTATTGCTTTTACGCATAGCTTAGTGGATTAACTAAGTTGAGGTGTTCTATACCCTGGCAAGGTATAGGACAATTTTAGCAGTGTGGGTGAGACGTTTCATCATCACGTAAATCATAGTGATGGTTGTCGGTTAGAGAATCTCCCAAATAGGAGTAAAGAGTCGGTTATTGTATTTTTATATACACCATTGAGTTTTATCTCCTGTTTTATACTATTTTAAATATTGTATCTCTCACTGTTACTTTGTATTGAGTTCAGTTGAGGTGAATATTCCTTCTAGCCTTGTCAGTTCGGTTAACTATTGCATTCATTATTCCCCTTAAATGCCCATACATTCAATAGTCTGACGTCATTCGACCAACATATTTTCATGATGCAGATACAGGTGTTCAGGGTCATCAACAGGCGCTTCGTTGATACCATTTGCATTTATGTTATCTATGGTGAGCCTCCTTGCTTTTAGGAGGGTTCCATATTTATATTTTAATTTACTAAGATATCGTGGGTCTTGTCCTGATTATCGTACTGTTTAGAGATTTCATATACAGTAGTAGTTGACGAGTCTTTTCCCATACCCTTGTTACTATTTTGAGAATTTAGTTTCCTTCTTATGGCAATTTGAATAGTTGCAGAGATTTCTGAATTTATCTATTGTTGAGACTTTTGAGTTGATCTTTACGATTGAAGTTCTTGTTTTGTTGAGTAAGTCTATCACTTAGTAGTGATTCAGGACAAGGGTTCGCTTGGGGATCAATGATGGTTATCGAGTGCCATCCACGTTCAGGGTGTAGGCTCGGGGTGTGACAGCAGTGCCCCCAATTGATCATCATCATAATTTACATCATCTCTCCTACACTTTTTAACTGTAGAACTATCCAAATCCTTTTCACTTAAGTTCCTCTTCAATTTTTTTATACACACAAAACATGTCATATTGATTTAAGAGAAATTCAAGGATTTTATCAAGTTCAAAATACAAAAGCTTAAGATATACCCCAGGATGATTCTCAACCGATCTTCTCTTCTCGTTTTGTCTACGGCTCCGCTTTTCTACAATTGAGCTACATGGCTGGCCCACCAGTTGATGGTTGTTTTTATTAGTGGGTAAATTAGTTGTAACTTAGTGCTTCTACTAATTGGGGTTCCTTGATAGTTTGTTTCGGCATTGTTTGATAATACTAGCTAAACCTCCTTGTTTAGTTGCAAGTTATGTTAAATAATTTTTAATGACATGTTATGTGAGGTAAATAGTGCGTACATTCTCAGGTCCAACTGAACCCAGTATTTTCAATGGGAAACTAAAATATATACGTGGAAAACAACTAAAACTATTAAAGTGCAAAAAGAATATCTAATTAGGAACACATAATTTCTAATGTACAATGAGATTAGAATTAAGAATCTTAACGATTTAAAGGTTGAACCTATCTAATTTAAATCTTAAATATTAAATTTGTCTATGCATGATGTAATAATTCCGAGTTTCAATTTCTATAAAGCAATCATGAACAATTTATAGTAAGAAACTTCTAAAGCCCCACAGAAACACTCCATGTTTTGATTTTTCAGAAAATGAAATAATAACTTTCTGTATATTTTGTAGGGTAAAACAACTGAGAAGGATACGTGAAGTTTAGAAAAACAATATTATTCTAATATCATACTCCACTAAATTTGCCTAAAATTTAAGGACATTTTTTGGACTACAAGATTTACTTAAAGAAATGTGAAAAGAAAAACTTTGAAATATTCTGGAATAGGAGAGAGTTATACATCGTTGTCAGATATCACACCCTTATAATGATTTACATGTATTTACCTAAAGTTATATGGTTACAAACATAGATATCCATATTGATGTATTCACATAGAACGCACAAAAGTCTGGAAATTAAGATAATAAATTCAAAATTTATATCACATCATAAATGAAGCATTCTAAAAATTTGCATGTATGTCGGTATGTTTTATGTTGTCAATATATACACAGTTATACTTTTTAATAATATAAGGATAGGCAAACAATCCAGTGCAGATAGCATAGCAAACTTGAAAATATAGATTAGTCATCATATCAAGAAGTAAATAAGGCAGTTACAATAAAAAAAAAGTATCGAAATCTACATTAAATATCAATAAAAGTCAAATATGTCATATATCATCCATTCGAAACATGAAAAATGAGTACTTAGTTATGTTTAGCTTCGAAAAAGGAATAAAACATATAGCTTATTATCTAGAAAAAACTAAATGACCATTTTTCTAAGATTGAGAATGATTTCTAATTTTGATGCTTTGCTGAACTTTCTTTAGCTTTGCCAAAATAACATGATGTAGAAAGATCCCACTAAAATAAAGTCACTGGCCTGTAATAAGTTGACTAGTTGAAGTGAAGTTACAATGGAATGCACGAATTCTCAATGTAAATTAGCAAATAACAACAATTTTCCTCTTGCAGATGGGGCAATTTTTCTGGATCTTGTTCCACTCTTTAGGGCAATAAATATGGTATATATGGCAACAATCTATTCTTGCATGGTCTTCCATATCAAAATTTCCCTCCTAAGAGACACAAAACACATTAATTTAGCTATGAACTTCATTCGATAATCGTTGTTAACTTACTCATATATAAATATTTTTTATAGTAATTTGTCACTAGCTTCGCTAATGTTGAAGTCTTTTCCCATAGACTTGGAAACCCTTGCTTTCCTTTCTTTATTACAGTTGTTATCACATGTCACTTCTATAATACCTGGGGAAGGTTAAGTCTCAAGATTCCTATATTAACTCATTCCTCTTAAGGGAGTCTTTAGTATCACATCCAAAGAATGGTTTTCTGGAATTTTTTCTGAATCCATTTTTTTGAATGAATTAACATTTGGCTCCTTCAATTTTTATTTATGATTCACTATTGAATAAACCAGTTCCCCAAATGAGATCTCCATCCTAATCTACATCATCTCTCCTGAGCTTTTTATCTTTAGAACCATCCAAATCGTTCTCACTTATGTTCCTCATCTTGAAGAATCTTCAGCATCTGCACTATGTTGAGACACAGTGCAATCTAGATCTTTTATGAGTTTTTCTCTCTTCTTACCTCTTCCTTTTCCATCAGTCCCTTCACTAGCTCTGCCTCTGCTGAAGTCTTTTCCCGTAGACATGGAAACCCATTCTTTCTTTTCTTTCTTACAGTTGTTATCATATGTTTCTTATATAATTTCTAGGGGGGTAGGTTGTGTCTTAGGATTCTGGCATTCACTCCATTACCTCTTAATTGAGGGAGTGTTTAATATCACATCTAAATGACTTTCTGGATTTTTTTACTAAAGTCAAATTATTCAATGAATCAACCTTTGGCTGCTTGTGAGTATATTTATCTCTTACCTTTTCCATTCTAGTCCCTAGGAATCTTACCTTGTTAACAATACCAAGCAATCTATCCAAATATTCTCTGATTTTCTTAGAGTCTTTCATTCTTTGCAACTTGAATTCCTTAACCTACAATATATTCTTTATTTGCATAATTCTAAATATCTTTTGGTGATGGGAGAAACATCATTCTCATTAATATAGTTGTTGAGACAACAACAAATAGAGTTGCTTTCGTCCTAGACTTTATGATTTTCATTTCTTTGTGAATCGTGATTTGCGCTATGGTGGAATATTTTGTAACAAATTAATTTCATAATTCTCTTCTGCAACTTGCTTCATAAAGATCAAGGGCCTCCAAGTAAGTTTCCATTCTCATAACTCATAATTGTAATTTTCATTATCAAAAACAGCATGAGTCGTTCATAAAAAACTATTTTTGAAGTTGATCTTTATACCCAAAGGTCCCTTAAGAAAAATAGTTGTAGATCCCACCTATAAGTTTTTGAAAGAAAAGAAATGCAGGAAAATAACAATGGAAGAAAAGTTGAAGGGTAAATTATTTATTGCACTACAAAACTTTATATTATTGACTAACAAAATATATGTATTTATAGACTAATAACCAAACTGAAATAGAAATCAACTCCTAAATGCTAGGTCTCTAACTTAATGGAATTATTGCAACAATAATGTATATAGTTTTAAATCAAAGATTCAATATATATATATATATATATATATATATATATATATATAAGATTCCATGGCCTTCAATCTTGAACCTCATATGTATAGCTATTAAGCTTCTACATTATTGACTTGAAGCCACATCGAGAAAGCTTGAACACTGTTTGTATCAGCTCTGTGATGCTTTTGAGTAAACTCAAGTAGACCAGGCCATGTGAAGTCAGGATATAGTCGAGGGTTGTTGTAGTCCACCAATTCAGTTGGTGGACTCACCACCTTATCTTTGTTTGGACAAAGAAAGAAAGCAAGTGATTTTCTAGGAGTGTTGTTGTTAGCCACTGCTCTATGCAATCAACTTTTGTATCTAACATTTAATAGGTCCTATAAAACGACAAACACTAAATATGTTATATTCAAGTTGTAAGTCTTAGAATTCATGTTGTATATCATTGTGCGTCATGTGGAAAAATCTTATAAAGTTTTTCACAAAAAAAATGTCTTATTTGTTTAATTTATTCTGTTTATATTATTTATATGTAATACATAATATATTAGCTTATCATATAGTTCCAGTTTGTAAATTTGATTACCATAATGTGTCGCATGTGTTAACCACAAAAGCATTGAAATTTGGACTGATAAAATAAAATGCCCAAGACTCACAACAATTTCAAGTGAAATGCATCAAAACTACCATAAACTCATGGTATATCAACACCGTCAACTTAGATTGTTGTTTGTCCACAAGCGACACACTAAAACTCTAAACGACACTCTTCTAGAAACAAACGTACAAACTGAAGCAATCACATGACTTTCTAAATCATTTCTTTCACTTAGTGCAAATCTTTTCATTCTTACTCAATAAGCTAACTCATGTGGATCAAAACATGACATAGACAGACCAATAGATATCACATACACTTTCAACAATCACGAAGGTACCAACTCTCCAACAATGTAACTAGTGCCCTTACCACAAAGAAATCCTTTTTCACACAAAAATATGATATTTAGGGTTAAGGATTCTGTAAACACTCACACTTAGAAGTGAATTCAAATACAGTTAGTGCTCAATACCATAGGCTTGCCCTTATTTTCACTGAACATATTCTCCAGATTGGTCACTAGGATCACTATAGGACTTTTAGCTTGTAACGTAGGCTCACGGTCAGGTAGGATACATTTGGGTATTTTTAGTGAATTTTTTACCGTCGTTGACATCACATTGGCTATTTACCTCTTTTCTCAACCAGTTTTGACATCTTTTTGTTTTCTACTCTTTTCCATGACTTTTTCCAGCACAGATGTGACTTTGACTTTTTTCATTCTTCTTTTTCTCTTTTTTTTTCTTTTACTTCTTCTTTCTTTGTTATTCAACATCATTATCACTCTTTTTGTTTCTTTTGAATTCATCACACCTTTTTCTATCCTTTTTCTTCTTCTACATAACTTTTTTCATACTCTTTTCTTTCAGTTTACTTTTTTATAGCCACCCTCAACCTATGTATTTTCCATGAGTTAAGGTGCACGATGTCCTAGGTCAGACCAAGGCCGAAATTAAGGTAACTTCTAAATTATCCACCCTCAACTTCTAAATTATCCACAAACCTGGCACATTGTTTCATTATCAAATTATTGAAGAACCTAGTTCATGTTTCAGGTTAAGCCATGCTATCATACCGGTTCCTATCATGTCATATGAACATCCACCACATTTAACTCATTAAGCCTATAGATCTAGCATATTTCAAAATATGTGGAACGGTATCAATTTCATGCTCTTATGCCATCATGCTTTCATTCATTCTGTCTACTTCTACGCACATACTATCCTACACATGCCGATTTAATAGAAAAGTAAAACAGACACTTGGGGAAAAAGAACACATGCAAGAAAACCCCAAGGGAGGATTATGAGTTGGGTTACTAAAGTTCACCCTATCACTTACAACCCCATTTACCCAACCCCAACGAAAAAATGGTGCAATTTCGCTCAATGCACAAAAATGTAAAACAAAGGGTGAAGTAAACCTGTAGAGCGTAAGCATCGAAAACCCATCAAAAAGCGAATGGGTCCGGCTTCCTAGAACCTGCTTGATCAACAATAGTGATGCTCTCAGTAGTGCCCTTCTCAATTGAAGGAACACCATCATTAGTGCCCCTCGATCCAGATGTACTAACACCTATATCACGGGCACTCTAATGTCGTAACTCCTCCTAAATAATAGTCTGTCTCTAAGCTGCCTTCACTTGCTACTTCTCTATTTTCTTTGCTCGATCGGCCTCCTCAGCATCGAAAGCTTGCTAAGAAAAGCGGTGGTGCTTCCAAGCCGCAGACGATAGTATTTTCAAAAAGTGCACACATCACCACTTCATCTTTCTCAACCTCAGGTGTGGGCTCTGGGACAGCCTCGACAGGAGCAAGGTGGACATCAATAACTAACTGGAGCCTATTCAACTCTGTCTGGAAAGACGTAACATAAAAAGTAGGTCCTGACCTCTCTAGTACTCGAAGTTCGAACACATCTAACCACTTGTTTACAGTCTAAATTTTAACATCCATCATCCGCTCAATACCTACCTCAGACTCCTCAATGGATCTCTCCATCCAAGACCTCATGTACTACAGTAAGGTGGCCATCTTTGTCTCCAACTTCTGGATTCGGGCTAGAGAAACTAATGTGATCCCTGAAGGTGAGTGGATCGTGACAAGCTTGCAGTCTGACTTGTGGCGGTGGAAAGGGGAGCATGTGCATCAGCTGTAGTGACGGGTATAGAAGTTTCATTAGTCTGTGCCACCGCAACCTGCTCAACCTCATGAACTAAGTCTGCACCTAAGGGAAAAACTGCAACTGGTGTACTCCAGCATAGGGCAGTGGGGTTTATTTCATCCTGGATCAGGCCAACATCAACAGTCTTGGTCACCTCGACCAACCTATCACAATTCCAGATTGACATAGTAGAATATGTACACAAATGCAAGATCAGGCATGGAAAGGGAAAAGTAGTAGACCTCCGAAAAACACTCTCATGAATCTCTGACAGAATAATCCGGGAAGGATCAACATCCAGCCCTACCGGTAGTGCACCAAGCATCACCGCACGATCCCAAGTGGCGACATTGTCTGCCTACGTATGGGACAACCTGTAGCGAATGATTGACCAGCAGAATTTGACCCAAAGACTTAATGTTGCCTTTCAGATAGGCAACTACATATTCGACACCCACCGATGCTTTCTACCTCTTCAGCTATGTGTCGGGCCATCCAATGGAGAAGCGACTCCCTATGCTGGAAATCTCAAAATGCTCGGCCCTGAACTATCCGCAGCTGGTAATCGTACTCCACCATATTGATAGGTTGATCGTGTGATGGGCCATTAAGAAAATGGCGGATGGTAGTCTCAAAAATGTCTAGTCGGAGGCACCGCACCATGGTGGTCAGTAGAGGTGGCTGAGCCATAGCCTTTGCTCGTGGTGGCAAGTCATTAGTCACACTGGCCGCATATGATGCATAAAACTCCTACACCATCTCCTCACCGTATCTGCCTAGATTCTCTGCCATCCAGTCACACATAGGCATCTGGAACAGAGCATGGATAATGGGAAAAGTGTGGAGGATTTGTAACATCTAACAAGAGCTAGAATTAGAAAGAGTAATTTTTGGAAATAATAAAAATTTGGAAAATTTGTTAAGTTAAGTTTGAGTTTTTGGTCAAATTCAAACAACCATACCTACTAGCTCAGGATTAGTTAGGTGTGTTTCTAGTTATTTTAGGAAATATCTTGGAATAATCTTTCCAACACCGCCGAGTTTGCACAATTCAGAGTTCGTATGAGTAAGTTATGCCCATTGGAAGTTGGGTTGTTCATATAAGGATAGTCCAATCCGGAATTTCGAAGGGTGTTATGGTCTTTTCCCCGCCCGATTAATTAAATGCATTTTTGGTAACTAAGTTGGGGTCTAAACTGATTGGAATCAGTTTACACTTTTGAGAAACAAGTTAGGGTTTTGAAAGAAGAGAAAAGAGGAGAATAAGCAAGGAATCGTCAAATTCTTGAATCTAGGCTAGTGGATTTCATCAAGGGGTGATCCCTACGAGGCATGTGAGTCTTTCATATCATTGGTTCGTTCACCCAGGTGTCAATCATGTTTATTTCAGCGAAATTTGTTCTAGAAAGTTGAAAGTTGATAAATCTTGAATGGTGTTCTTGAAATTGGCCTCCATTCATGAGTTAAGTTGAGATTAAGGAGTTCCTTGAGGTTATAATGTTGTTTCCTTGAGTTTTTTGAGTTATAATCTTCTGTACAATATACAAGGTATTTGAATCTGAAGAGGGATTGAGAAAAAAAATCAAAATTAGGTGAATTGGGGTTAGAAATTGAGGAAGAAATATCAGACAAGGAATAGGTACCAGGTCCGCGTCGGGAACTCGTTCCTTCTGTGTGAAAATTTTCTCTCTACGTCGCGGAGACTTCACGGGCTCCTCTATTTCAAAAATAAATTTCACGATAAAATATTTAAGTGCATCTCCGCGTCACGAACTTGCTTCTAGACAGTGATTTCATGATCTTTACTAATTATTAAATACCTAAAAACACTCATAAACATAATGAGATATTTTTTATCAAAAATAACAATCCTTAAATCTATAATTCGATACAAACAAAGTTAAGAGTCAAGTCAAGAGAAGTTAAGAGTCAAATCAAGAGAAGTTAGGAGCCAAGTCAAGAGAAGTTCATACAGTTTTCCAAAAGCCTTTTACAAATGTTTTAACTTTGTATTAAGACTTGAGTTTTGAGTTGGGTAAAGAGTAAAGTTAGAAGTTCATTTCTTCAAAAGTGTATATCAGGACTATGTATTCCGAAAGAGTAAATGTTTTCACATTTAAAGAAAAAAGGAAACCTTGATTTCCAAAAGAGCTTTTGAGCTAGTTTTCAGTAAAAAGTAAGTGTAAAGTTCATTCTTCAAAGATTATACGGGAACTAAGTATTCCCAAGAGTTAAAATGTTTTCACATTTGAGCAAGAAAGGAAACTGAGATTTCCAAGTGAGCGTTTAAGCTAAGTTTTGAGTAATTATCTCAAACTAAAGAAAAAAGTTATGTTTTTAAACATATGAGCTATGTATTTTGGGAGTACTATTGAGCACCAATATGGGAACGAGTTTGAGTTCAGGTAACTAACGTCTCCATAAACCATGTAGCCATCATGGATAGTAAAGGATCATGCTTTTTAGATGAATCCTTCAGTGATATTTATCATAGACTAGTGGATTCACTTAGTTAAGAGTTCTATATGATGGCAAAGTATATGACAGTTGTGGCAGCGTGGGCAAGACGTTGTATCATCACTTAGGCTCATAATGGTGGTTGTGGGTTAGAGAAACTCCCACAGAAATTGTATTACTTTATTACGCCACATTATATCTGGAGAGGGAATTAATGTTGATACTCAGAAGAGAGATGCAGTGCAAAATTGGCCTAGACGCACATCTCCAACTGATATTAGGAGTTTCTTGGGGTTGGCTTGATATTATAAAAGGTTTGTCAAGGGATTTTTATCTATTTCATCTCCTTTGACCAAGTTGACAAAGAAAACAATGAAGTTTCAATGATCTGAAACTTGTGAGAAAAGCTTTCAGGAATTGAAAAAAAATTACCTATTGCCCCAGTATTAACCTTACCAGAAGGCACACAAGGCTTTGTTGTTTATTGTGATGCGTCTAGAGTTGAATTGGATTGTGTGTTAATGCAGAATGGCAAGGTTATAGCTTATGCCTCAAGAGAGTTGAAAGATCATCAGAAGAATTACCCAACCCATGATTTAAAGTTGGCTGTCGTAGTATTTTCTTTGAAAATATGGCACCATTATATTTATGATGTTCATATGGATATGTTCACAAATCACCGGAGGATTCAATATGTGGTTAGTCAGAAAGAGCTTAATCTCATATAGAGGAGGTGGTTAATTACTCAAGGATTATGACATGAGTATTCTTTATCACCCAGGTAAGGCTAATGTTATTGTTGATGCCTTGAGCAGGTTATCTATGGGTAGTACCGCTCATGTTGATGAAGAAAAGAAAAGAGCGAATTAGAAAAAGAGGTGCATAGAGTTACATGACTAGGAGTTCGACTAATGGATTCCACAAGGAGGAGTGGTGGTGATGAATGGGGCTGAATCATCATTGGTGTCAGAAGTAAAAGAGAAGCAAGACCAACATTGTTTATTTCTTTAATTAAAGGCAAGTGTTCATAAGCAAAAAGTGATGGCTTTTGAACATGGGGGAGATAGTGTTTTGAGGTATCAAGGTATATTGTGTGATTAATTTCAAAGATAATTGGGATGATCACCTACCTCTCATTGAGTTGCTTACAACAATAGTTATCATTATAGCATCCAGATGGCTCCTTAAGAAGCTCTTTATGGGAGAAGAGGAAGATCTTCTATTGCATGGTTTGAAGTTGGTGAAGCTTGGTTAATAGGACCATACTTAGTTCATCAAGCTATGGAGAAAGTGACAGTTATTCAAGAGAGATAGACAACAGCGCAGAGTCGTCAGAAATCCTACACTGATGTCAGGAGAAGGGAGTTAGAGTTTGAAGTAGATGATTGGGTTTACTCGAAAGTTTCACCCATGAAGGGTGTTATAAGATTTGGTAAGAAGGGGAAACTTAGTCCATGGTATATTGGCCCTTATAGAATATCGAAGAGGATTGGTAATGTAGCTTACGAGTAGGAGCTACCACAAGAGTTAGTCGCGCTTCATCTAGTATTTCACATCTCTATGTTGAAGAAGTGCATGGGCGATCCTTCATTGATTATACCAACTAAAGATATTGGGATCAAGGATAGCTTGTCTTATGACAAGATTCATGTTCAGATTCTAGATCACCAAGTTCCCAAGTTGAGACCAAAAGAAGTAGTATCACTAAAAGTTCTGTAGAGGAACCATTTTGTTGAGGAATCTACTTGGGAAGCTGAGGAAGATATGAAGAAGATATATCCACATCTCTTTGAATCCTGAGAAGTTCCAAATTAAGGTACTGATCCTTTTCTTGGCCTTTTATTTATAAAATTAGCATGTTGTAATTGCATTGCTTGTTGGGTCTTTTAGCTGAATGTTACATTTTAGACCCTTAGCCTACTAAGAGTAATCTCATTCGTGGACGAATGTTACCAAAGGGGGGATATTGTAACATCTCACAAATTGAAACAACTAGAAAGAAGTAGAATTAGAAAGAGTGATTTTTGGAAATAATAAATATCCGAAAAATTGGTTAAGTTAAGTTTGAGTTTTTGGTCAACTTCAAAAGACCATAACTTCTAGATCAGGATGAGTTAGGTTTGTTTCAAATCATCACATGAATGATCTTGGAATAATATTTCCAATGCCGCCAAGTTTTCACGATTTCGAGTTCGTATGAGTGAGTTATGCCCATTGGAAGTTGGGATCTTCAAATAAGGAAAGTCCAATCCTGATTTTAGCAGGGCATTATGGTCTTTGAACCACCCAATTAATTAATTAATTTCATTTTTGGTAATTAAGTTTCGGTCTAAACTGATTGGAATCATTTTACGCTTTTGAGAAAAAACTTAGGGTTTTGAGAGAAGAGAAAAACAATAGGAGAAAAGAGAAGGAGCAAGGAATCGTCAAGTTCCTTAAGCTAGCTCATGAATTTCGTCAAGGGGTTATCCCTACGAGGTATGTGACTCTTTCAAAACATTGAGTTCATTCGCTCACACGCCAATCATATTTATTTCAGTGAAATTCATTTTGGAAAGTTGAAAGTTGATGAATCTTGAATGGTGTTCTTGATATTGACATTCGTTCTTGAGTTAAGTTGAGATTAAGGAGTTCCTTGAGATTATAATGTTGTTACCTTGAGGTAGAATCTTTTGTACATATACTGAGTGTTTGAATCTAAATAATGATTGAGAAAAAGAATCGAAATGAGGTGAATTGGGATTAGAAAATGAGGAAGAAAAATTGGGAAAGGAACAGGTACCAGGTCCGTGGGCGAACTTGTTCCTTCTGACCGAAAATTTTCTCTCTGCGTCGCGGAGAGGTCGCGGACTCCTCTATTTCAAAAATAAATTTCGTGATCAAATATTTAAGTGCATCTCGGCATCACGGAATTGCTTCCAGACAGTGATTTCTTCATCTTTTCTCATGATTAACTATATAAAATCACTCCTAAACATCATGACATCTTTCCTATCACAAATTACAATCCTTGAATCCATAATTCGATTCAAGGAAGGTTAAGAGCCAAGTCAAAAGAAGTTAAAAGTCAAGTCAAGAGAAGTTAAGAGCCAAGTCAAGAGAAGTTCATAGAGTTTTCCAAAAGCCTTTTACAAATGTTTTAACTTTGTATTAAGACTTGAGTTTTGAGTTGGGTAAAGAGTAAAGTTAGAAGTTCATTTCTTCAAAAGTGTATATCAGGACTATGTATTCCGAAAGAGTAAATGTTTTCACATTTAAAGAAAAAAGGAAACCTTGATTTCCAAAAGAGCTTTTGAGCTAGTTTTCAGTAAAAAGTAAGTGTAAAGTTCATTCTTCAAAGATTATATGGGAACTAAGTATTCCCAAGAGTTAAAATGTTTTCACATTTGAACAAGAAAGTAAACTGAGATTTCCAAGAGAGGTTTTACGCTAAGTTTTGAGTAATTATCTCAACCAAGGAAAGAAGTTATGTTTTTCAACATATGAGCTAAGTATTTTGGGAGTAGTATTGAGCACAAATATGGGGATGAGTTTGAGTTCAGATAACTCACGTCTCCAGAAACCATGTAGCCATCATAGGTAATAAAGGATCATACTTTTTAGATGAATCCTTAAGTGCTTTTTCGCATAGAATAGTGGATCCACTTAGTTAAATGTTCTATATGACGACAAAGTATAGGACAATTTTGGTAGCGTGGGCAAGACGTTTTATCACCACTTAGGCTCATAGTAGTGGTTGTCGGTTAGAGAAATTCCCACAGAAACTATCTTACTTTATTATATGAGCAAAGTTGAGTTTGTTATTGCATTTTCTTTAACAAACTAAGTTGTTTTCTACTTTTTTAAAGGCTTTCTATATATTGCATGTGTTTTATTGTTTTATAATGAGTTAAGTTATTCACGAGTTGAGTAAAGCCAAGGTAAGTGTTTCTTTCAGATTCCTTTCAAGCTTAAGTTATGTTTAGCATTCAAACTCGCATAATCGTACATTCAAGGTACTGATGCCAATAGTCCTGCATCTTATTATGATGGAGACGCAGGTAACCAGGATCAACATCCAGCGCCTCATTAATCTAGTTGAGCACTCAGAGTAAGTTGGTGACCCTCTTAGCTTATCGGAGGATCCTTTTTATTACTTTCATTATTTTAGTTCATCGGGATGTTGTGGGTCTTGTCCTGTCGTCCAACTCAGTTGTTTAGAGGCTTCATAGACAAAGTTAATGATGTTATTTCGTGAGTCTTTACTTTCACTTTTCAGTTAAGTTGAGACTTGATTTGCCACTTTGGCAGTGAATGTTATTTCTTACATTCTAAGTTATTTATTGAGTAGTTTAGTTTTTCTTTTAAAGTATATCTATCTTTAGTAAAGTTTTCCACTGATTAAGTAAGCCAGGCCAAGGGTTCAATTGGGGCCAGCAATGGTACTCGAATGCCAACCCCGCCCAAGGTGTAGGCTCGGGGCATGACAGGCTTCATGTCAGAATCCGATGCTCCTCAATGGTAGGACGAGCAACCTTTTGATGTTCTTTCAAAGCCTTCTCGTCAACATATATCTAGAATTACATCTCCACTCACCATCCATTGGGTTTTGTGGCGTTGTGTACCAGCTCAATTCTAACACCAAGAGGGTCCTTTACCAAGAGGGTCCTTAGCATTCCCTGTGCTAGTGAAATCGGAGGAAGAAGCGGATATAGCGCTAGAATTGGAGCCAGGATGCGACTCACAACCGGACTGTGATTCTCTTGTAGGTGAGGCCCCCTCCTCATACTAGGTGCAGTGACCTCGACATCGTTACTATATGATATGGCATGCCTTCTTCTATTCCTCATAGTCACGGTGGTAGTGGGGAGCCTCTAATGGTCTCTAGAACATACTCTTCCCCATTGGACTCATGGATAAGTCAAAGTGATGGTGCTACCGACTTTGAGTTGCCCTTTGTCTGATTATCGGGTGTTTCTTTAGGCTCCATTGAACTTGTGGAAGCTTAGTTAGTATTTAAAAAACTTAAAAAGAACCAAGAAATAATTTTAGAACACCATTTGGATCTAGAAATTTGTTTAAAAAGATATTGAGTAGTAGTTTTTTTTGTGAACTACGATGGGTACTCACGGATAGTTGATGGAACAACAGACCGTGGGTCCCCTTCATAGGTGCTAGTGTCCATTTTTGGGTATCTGATGTTGGAACCAGAAATGTGCAGAATGGTTCGTCGATGGAACGAAGGACCGTAGTCCATGCCGTGGATGGCAACTCAACAAATTTTTGAGTGTATTCCATTGAAGGACCACGACCTACTGTCTGTAGGTCGACCTACAGTCTGTGGGTTAAGGTCGTCGACTAGTGTTGTGCCAAACTTGTGATTCCAGTTTTTATTCAACCAAGTTCAACAGACAATTAACACCAACTCTAAGTCTAAACATGTATTTCAACATATTATGTGGTAGTTTATCATCCTTAGGGTTTTGATTATGAAAAATTCAACTTCCAAGAGAGAGACAATGAAACACTAAGTGAAAACTTTCACCGAGACATATCAAACCCATTTATTCAAGTCTAAATAACAACACACTCACACACGATCATTCCAAAAGTAGTATATGACCTACTTTCCAACAATTTTACATACAATTAAATAACCAAGGTCAAGTTTAACTTTGTGCTTTTGCATTTAATCAATCTCGGTTTGGCAACCTTCTTAGCCACGAGATACCTTAATGAAGAATGATCAGTATGCACAATAACTTTCTTGCCAAGAAAATAGGATCTAAGCTTCTCGAATGTGAAAACCATAACAAGAAGTTCATATTCAGTCACATTATAGTTATTTTGAGCACCATTCAGAGCTTTGCTTACATAGTAAATCGGATGAAGAATTTTTTCTCACTTCTGACCCATACCACACCAAGCGCTATCCCACTTGCATCACACATCACTTCAAACGGTTGCCCCAATTCGGTGAAATAATGATAGGTGCCGAAGCTAACTTTTCTTTCAACTCCCCAAATGCTCTCAGACAAGTATCATCAAAATCAAAGTTACACTTCTTCTCAAGTAGATTACACAATGGGTGTGCAATTTTTGAGAAGTCATTTATGAACCTCTGGTAGAAATGTGCATGCTTAAGAAAACTTCTAATAGCTTTTACGGAGATGGGTGTTGGGAGTTTTTCTATTACCTCAACATTATATTTATCAACTTCAATACCTTTGTGCAAGGTTCGATGTACTAGAATTATTCCATCTTTAGACATAAAATGGCACTTTTACTAGTTGAGCACAAGATTGCACTTTTCGCACCATTTTAGCACTTCGGCCAAATGAGTCAGACAGTCATCAAACGAGTCAACTACTATGGAAAAATCATCCATAAACACCACATTCGTTTCCTCCACCACATAAAAAAATATTTACATCATGCTGAGCTGAAAGGTCGCTAGAGCATTACATAACCCAAATGGCATCCTCTTGAACATGGAAGTCCCATAAGGGAAAGAAAAGGTGGTCTTCTCTTGGTCTTCTGGAGATATGGATATTTGATTGTAACTTGAATACCCATCTAGAAAACAATACCAACCTTTACCAGCGAGATGATCTAACGTCTGATGCATGAACAACATTCGGAAGTGGTCTTTCTTATTCCAAGCATTTAACTTGTGATACTCCATACACACTCTCCAACCAGTTACCGGCCTCATTGACACAAGCTCATTTTTGGAATTAGGAACCACAATGATTCCTCCTTTCTTTGGCACGCATTGGACTGGGCATACCCAACTACTATTAGCCATAGGATATATGACTCCAACATCTAACCACTTAATGTTCTTCTTTTCCACAACTTCTTTCATTGTGGGCATCAATATCCTTTGCTACTCAATACTTGGCTTACTGTCCGGCATGACTGGAATTTTTTGAGAACAGATGCCCGGTAGGATCACAATAATGTTTGCAATAGTCAATCCTACAAGCCTCTTAAAGCGCATTAACACTGATATCAAAGTGTCTATTTTCCTTTCAGACAAGTCAACAACAATGATGACGGGCAAAGTGCTATTTTGTCCAAATAATACACACAACAAGTAGGATGGAAAAACATTAAGTTCCAGTTTTGGAGGCTCATTAACAGACGGTTTTGAAGGTGGAGTGTCTCGATTCTTCATGCCTAATTGCAACCATTTTTGTTTGAAATGAAACTCAGTTTGAAACACAATGATTGGCTTTAAAAGACTCTCCATACTTTAACTCAATTCATAGGGTTCATGCGAATTTATGGACATGAATGACTCAACTCTAGGACCTAAATAACCATATAGAAACTCATGACTGCAATTCTATCTCAAAGCTCATATTTACTTCCTAAAAAAAATAAGTTTAAAATTCAAGTTGGCTTGATTTAATTAATATGCGAACAACATGTGAATATTCTCATAGGTTGATTCATTTACCCATTATAGTTATTTGGAGTGAAAATAATATGTTTTTGAAAATAAAAAATGTAGAGGTTTGTGTATTTAAATTTACTTATAAAATCAAATATATTATTATTTAGGGAAAAAGGTTTGAAAAATAGTCCAACTTTGACCGAAATTGTTCTTATGATACCAAACAAAGGAAAGGACCTTTTACCCCTGTACGATTTAATAGTGTATTTTAGAGGTATATATTTGCCTACGTGGACATCATAAATATTGCAACATTTTAAAAACTAATGTATCCACGTGGGCACATATATACCTTTAAAATACACTATTGAATAGTGAAGGGGGGGGTAAAAGATTCTCCATAAAGTTTGGTATCGTAAAATAATTTCGGCCAAAGTTGGATTATTTTTCAGGCCCTTTTCCCTATTATTTATTTATTTATTCAATATTCTTTAACTTCAACCACCCTACTTTTCCCCTTTTTTTATTTTCAAAATGAATTGACTTTAGTTTTATTCGTCATGATATTCTGAGGTCATTGGTACAGGTCGAAATTTTTTTGAGGCGTTTTTTGTATTGTTTATGTTGTGTCTTTGGTTTTTCGCCCACTTAGGAGAATTTATTTGTAAAGCTTTTCAAGATTTATTACTCAAAATAGTGTTCGTGCTGAATTATGCACATGAACAAACCAACTCAAGAATAATAATACATAACATATAGCAATTCAATAGTTAGGAATAGATTTTCAAAAAAGAATCAGGAACTCAAAAACTCAAAATGAACTCATCTCAAGAATACTCAAATCTAGGGATATACTCTTTTACTGATTTGAAAGTAAATGTAGGGCGTGAGGACAAACTAGTCTAACACTATGATAGCCTTACACACCTAAAAGAACAAGGTTCTTGAAGAATCTTGAAGTGGAACTTGATTAAAATCCTTGAACCCTAGCTTGATGGTAAACAATGAAGAAAACCTTTCTTGAGATTCGTGAATTGGTTTCTTGAAACTCCATCGCCAAGAATTATGATTTTCATTAGTGATTCATAATTATATGGAGTATTTTGAGTTGGAAAGTATGTAATGCTTGGAGAAAACTTACCTTGAAGAGGAATCTTGAAAAAGATAGAAATAATCTTGAATGGAGTCTTTAATTAGTCAAGAAATTCGCTTATGGTTTTTTAGAGGTAAAAAGACAAAAATGACCCTTATGAATATTTTCCCGTGGCTAATTCATCACTACACTGCACCAGGATACTAAAATGGTCATAACTTTTTGCTTAAACTTTGGATTGATGTGAATTTGTGGTGTTGGAAAGAGGATTCAAATACCATTCATTTGATAGGTTATGGGCCGCGTAAATCTTTCTATTCTAAGAGATATGGTCATTTTAAATTGACCCAAGTAATATCATATGTCAAAAGTTAATCGATAAGGAAACTTTCAACTCTATTTTGTGCTAGGAGTTTTTAGTGACCTTAATTGATATCCGAAATCATTCCCACACTAAAGAATTTATCTTTACACGTATGAGCAATTTAAGAATCAACTGACATAACCTTACAAGTAAATCAAGAATTATTCGAGTCTTGACTTAGAGATTTTTCGGGGTGTTACAGTCAGGCCCTAAACTACTGGCAAAAGTTTGGTGCACACTGCTGGCAAACGGGGCGCTAGGCCCCAAACTACCGACTAGTAGTTCTAGTGCTACGGTGGTGCGCCTCCCCACCCCATACCCCCAATTGCAAAAAAATATTCTACTAAATTTTGGGTCCTAACTCATGAAGAATCAAATGATTTCCTCTAAAACTATTTTCGATTCACAAACCCAACATGAATTCATAGAAATTACACGAAATTCTCATCGAGAATCACAACTCATGTTCAAGATCCTCAACCCAAGAATTTTAAGAACTTTCATTGTTCAAGAATGAGACAACAATCAAGAACCAATCAAGAACCTCTTAATATAATGATTTAATGGAAGAATTGTAGATGAAAGGTGTGAGGACGAACGAGTCCATCACTAGGCAAAACCTCACATACCTAGAAAGAATGATGTTCTTGGCGAATTCAACAATTTTTGAAGTACGCTTGAACTTAGCCCATTTTCTCTTCTAGAAACCTCGCTCGAATACATAATTACTAGGAACGCGAATAGGTGATTTAGAATCTAATTAAACCCTTAAACAGGTCAGGAAAAACATGCTAAGACAAGTGGGGTAAAGGAAAAAACCAAACTATCATTTCCTAAAACGAATGGAATGCTTTAAATGGAGAGGCTTCACTCAACTACCCATAACATCATACTCAGAGCTCGAAATTTAGTAAACTTGCTGGCATTGAAAAGAGGACTCAAGGAACATCGATTTAATAACTCATGGGACACCAAATTCTATATGTGCTAAACGATATGGTCGTTCTTTGTGGACCCAAAACAAAAAATTGATGGTGACTTGGACTAATTTCTATTTAGCTCTTTCGAAGTCTAAGGCATTACAGTATGTCCCCCTTGGTAACATTCGTCTTTGAATGAGATCACATTAAGCAGAACAACGGTCGGAAGAATCTTAAAATCAAACTTAAGCAAATAATATGTAATTAATATAAACTCAATCTACCAACTTACGAGTACTTTACAAGAGTTAGTACCTTGGTCTGGAATAACTAGGAAGGAAACAGATGAGGGTAACTCTTCTTCATATCATTCTAAGCCTACCAACTAGCTTCATCAACAAATTGATTCCTTCAGAAGACTTTCACTGATGTAACTTTCTTTGTTCTCCACTTGCAAACTTGACAATAAGGAATCCTAATAGGTATCTCTTCATAAGATAGGTCGTCCTTGATACCAATACTTTCAGTACGTACAATAAGTGAGGGATCACCCAAACACATCTTTGGCATTGATATGTGGAAAATCGGATGAACAACTGCTAATTCGAAGGGTAGCTCCACTCATAAGCTACGTTACCCACCCTCTTGGATATCCTGTAAGGACGAAGGTACTAGGGACTGGGTTTTCCCTTGTTACCGAATGTCAGAACACACTTCATAGGTGAAACATTCAAATAGACTGAATCATCAACTTCAAATTCTAGGTCTTTTCTCCAAACATCTGTATAGAATTTCTGATGAGTTTTCACTGTTTTCAGCCCTTCTTGACTAACCTTCATGGGATGATAAACCATGTATTTCCCTATTAATTAAGCTTCACCGCCCTCAAACCAACACATAGGTGATCTACATCTTCTCCCATAAAGAACTTCATAAGGAGCTTTTTAAATACTGGAGTGACAATTATTATTATATGCAAATTCTTTGAGAGGCAAGTGGTCAACCCAATTACCTTTGAAGTATATGACGTATACCCTCAACATATCCTTTAGGGTCTAGATTGTGCGCACTACTTGTCCATCCACTTGAGTATGAAAAGCAGTACTAAAGTTCACCTTCCTACCCAATCATTTCTAAAAGGACATCAAAACTGAGCAGTGAATTCTGCACCCCTATCTAAGATTATAGACACATGAACTCTATGAAATAGAACTATCTCTTGAATATATATTTTGGCTTAATCCTCGACTGAATTTATAGTCTTCACCAGTAATAAAAGGATTGATTTAGTCATCTGATCTACAATCACCAAAATCGAATCATACTATCTGTGAGATCACTACAAGCAAGTAATGATGTTCATATTAATCATCTCCCACTTCCATTCTAAAAGAGCTATATTCAGACCCACACAACCGAGCCTTTGGTGTTCTACCTTGACTTGTTGGCAATTCAGGCACTTAGGAACGAATTTTGCACTGTACCTCTTTATATTACTCCACCAATAGACTTCTCTCAAGTCATGGTACATTTTTGTGGAACAATGATGGATTGAATATCCGGAACTATGAGCTTCTTCCATAATCCTCTCTTGGAGCTCATCCAACTTTGGTACATACAGTGTACCTCGATATCTTAACAGACAATCTCCCCCTTGTTCAAAAGACATTACCTCGCCTTTAGTTCGGGTAAAAAAGGGTATTTATCTTGTTTTTCCTTCACTTCAGACACTACTAATGATTCAACCCCTTTCTTCACCACAACTCCACCTTGATTGGAATCCAACACACGGACTCCCAAATGGGAAAGTATTAGAACTTCCTTTGCCAACTCATTCTTTCCTTCCTTAATATGACTAGTACTTCACATGGATAACCTGCTCAAAAAATCAACAACTACATTTGCCTTACTTGGGTGATATAGGATGCTTATGTTGTAATGCTTGAGCAACTCTAACCACTTTATTTTCCTAAATTAAGCTCCTTTTAACTAAAATCATACTAGTTGCCCTTGTGGTTGGTGAACACATCCACATGAAAACCATATAGATAGTGATGCCATATTTTGAGGGAAAATACTATTGCTGCCAACTCAAGATCATGAGTCGGATAAGTCTTCTCATGAATCTTAGGTTTTTCGGAGACAGGCTATAACCTTACCATTCTGCATCAATACACAACCAAGTCGAACTCTAGACGTATCACAAAATACAACAAAGCCTTTTGAACTTTCTGGTAGGATAAACACTGGAGCAGTAGTCAACCAAATTTTCAATTCCTGTAAGCTCTTCTCACAAGATTCAGACCATCCATACTTAGCCATTTTTTGAGTCAACTTAGTCAACGAGAACGAAATATATGAAAACCCATTGACGTACTTTCTGAAGTAACCAGTCCAATCCAACAAACTTCTTGAATTAGTTGGAAATATGAGTCTGGGCCATCTATACACTACTTCAATCTTTTGAGTATCAACTCGACTCCCTTTGTCAGATACAATGTAGCTTAAGAATGCCACAGATTAAAGCCAAAAGTTACATTTATAAAAATTGGCATACAATTCTCAATCTTTGGTAGTCTGGATGACTATTCTGAGATAACTAGCATGATCCTTTTCATTCCTCGAATAAATCAGTATGTCCTCAATAAATACTATAACAAACTATCACGACCCAAGGTAGCCCCTAGACGTAACATGGCGTATAGGACCCCGAGAGGCCCACGTAAGCCACTTAGCATACATAGACAATATAATACAAATTAAGAGATTTAAAAGACAATTTCAATGTATCAAAGTTTTTTTAAAGCAAAGCGGAAATCTAACATCATCTCAATAGCAATCTAGTACATAATAATGAATTTGGTCCTTGCCCATACATCATGTACAAAATTGAAAACAAATAAAGTCCAGTCCTCGAAGCATGAGGACTCACCCAAAGCTTGTAATGTCTCAAATCAACATTTAGCCATGAAACTGTGAACCTTGACTGTCAGACCTTACATTTGGGGAAATGTATGCAAGAGTATTTGTTAGTACAAAAATATTTACCAAGTATGATAGTCATGCACAAGCATATAGAACATGCGAAAAAAGGGATATTTTTCATGAGCATGCATTGATCAAGCTAAATCATGAATCTTGAATATTTGAAAGCATAAGTCGTAAACCATGATCAATGCAACTGAACATTATCTTAAAACATGCATGAGATACTTCCTTGAAGTAACCTTAGTTTATGTTAAGCTTGTTTGTTGGAAGTAGCCTTAACCGACATATAAGACCTTGTGAGCTATCAACATGGAATTCGGTGACTCTCACACCGAAAAGCATTTTCCTACTTGCCAAAATAAGGACCATGAAATTCTAGCTTATGTGGATTCACTAGCTAATGTCTATCTAGACAATCCTATGTTGGAACATAGTTTATGGGACATGGCTAATCGCCACTTTTCTACTCGGTACTAAGCTTAACTTCTATGGAATAGTTCTTATTCAAATTTATCGTAGGTCATAAAGGAACATGGGTAATCACATATTATTGATATATCACGTCACATGGGTAATCGCCTATTGTATTTTCAGTTAGAGATCGTGGGTAATCGCCTCTTACATATACATTAGAATAGCTCCTTAACATTTGGTTAATTTTAGGTGAGAAGACATTTCAAGCTTAAGAAACCTTATTATGTGAGAATACCCTTTCACAAATCAAGCTTTCATGTGTATATGAGAAAATCCTGTCAACAACACAAAAATAGCAATATCATTGATACTTCAATCTCAAAGCATCCTTAAAATATTTACATCAATCTCATAAGAACATGCATATTTTCATAATTCCCCTTTCATAGTTCAAAACCCACTTTCATTCATCAATTATCTAGAAAAAATGTGTTAGACATGGGATCATTGAAATTCATCATAAAATCATGTAATTCTATCAATTGATACTTGATTTCATAAAATCTTCTTTCATAATCCAACACCCACGTTATATGATCATAACTTGGAAAACATGGGAATTACATGGGTTCATGGGAGATCATCATAAAGCATAAGATTAACTTAATTTGTGCATAATAAATCATAACTCCGTCAATTAAATTAATAATCAAGAGACCCACAACATAAAAGGAAAACCCTAACTCAATGGGTGATTTCTATGTTTGAAAATAGGAAAATTCGGGAACTCCATTAAAGGAAGGGATCCAAGGAAAAATACTATCATACCTCAATTTCAATTGCTTAACTTCAATGGAGAATTAAGTAAACTTGACTTGAAGAACTAGGTTGGAAACCTTCTTCTTATACTTCTATAGAGAGAAATATTTTAGAGGTCTTCCTTTGCGAATTTGAGAAAATGATATCAATTGAGTAAATTTTGGGCTTAAAACATTTATATATGGGTTTTAGTGAAGGGTAAAACGACATAGTATTAGAATAAAATAATTAGGAAATGACCCAAAAATGCCTAAGAAATAACTGTCTAACCCAGTCGACGGTGGAGACCTACAGTCTGTGGGTCAACCTATGGACCATCCTGTCCCTCTCTTGATTGTTCAGAGATTAAAATCTCAAGACCTCAAACAAAGGAACCCACCCATGGGCCATGGTCCTCAACTTTCGACCTCAAAATATCTCTAAGTTTGGGACTTACCTACAAAACCCATCTAAGGCTCCTGCATTGAATGACGGGCCATCCTGGCGAACCATTAAAAAATATAAAAAGCCATCTCACAATAAACTATTTCTACTAGAATAAACTCACCAATTGTGGAAACACTGAAGGGCTCAAGAAGTTGCTCGGGGGAAATTTCAAACCTCATGGCTACATAAGGACTCACAAAAGAGAGACTCACACTTTGATCAATTAATGCATAAAAATAAAAAATAATGACTTTAAGCATACCAATGACAACATCTGGTGAGTTCTTCTAATCCTAACGAATGATTATAGCATACATACGATTTAGTCATCTGCCTGTCCCTGAAGTAGCTTCTACCAGGGCAGCCCTATTTGTCAGAGCCGCTGAAGAAGATTAGGTTCTACTGCCCCCATTACCCTACTGGTTTTTAGGGCACTCTCTCATAAAGTGACCCATCTAACCACACTTTAACCAGCCATTAATGCCATCGTGACACTCTCCTGGGTGGATCTACCATTCTTAGCATATGTGGGGTCCAATTATCCCCTTGTGCCACACTACCCTGAGATTGAGTAGGTCAAGATCTGAAATTCTAGGAGTTCTGGTTCCTCAAATCACATTTGTTCTTTGGTTCAGGTGCACTAGCTGACAATAGGGCACGTCCACGTGACCTTTGTTGAAAGGATGACCGATTTACATTTTCGGGCTTCTGTTGGCCGAACTCATGATTTATTGTCTTAGCCCTCTTACTGTAAAACTCTTCCCTATCTTTCAGCTTATCATCCTCAACTTTCTTTACATGGATCATGAGTCTGTTGTGTCCATGTCTCCTATCAACATTGCCACCTTACCCTCCTTACTTGACAAGTGAGATAACTCTGAAACAAAGAAACTCATATGTTCTTCATATAATCCACCATCTCTGGAGCATAACAATAGTTGAGTAAACTTGAGGTTGTACTCTTGAAAACTCATAAATTCCAGTTTCAGATTCAAAAAATCTCTTAACTTTGTTTCCCTTAGTTTGTGGGAAAGAAACGCCTCAAGTAAGCTTTTTCGGACACAACCCAACTCAAAGGTGGTGCCCCCTTTGCCCTATTCTTCTTCCATTGGTCATGCCATATCTAGCAACACCCTTGAGCTGGTATGCAGCTAACTTGACAAACTCTGCATCAGCAACACGCATAACCTCAAACATCTTTAGAAGTTCCTCTATGAAATTCTCTAGATCTTTAGTGGCTTTCAACCCTGAGAACTCTAGGGATTCATCCTCAGAAACTCATAGATCCTAGATATATCAGTCACATCCTACCGATCTACTCTTCGTTGACCAACCAGATTTTCCACAACTTTAGTCAACATCTAGATAGCATTTCGGAACTCAACATTGGTGACATCTCTTTGAGGGGGTTGCACTTTTGGTGCATTGGGTACCTATTTACCTTAAGGATTAACATTCCTCCTAGTAGGACTTCCTCGAGCAGCTCTTCATAGAGGCATGATCTGAAAAGAAACGCGTAAGCACAGGTCAAAGGGGACATTTATAGAGTCGAACTCTATCCCACAAAAAGAGTAAGAAGAAAGTAAAAGGTTTCCTAAATGTCGCAGCATCCTAATTATTCACATCCCAGGACTCTTGAACCTTGTACTCTGATACAAAGTTTGTCAGGACCCGAGCCTACACCCTGGATGTGACTGACACTTAAGAACCATTACTGATCTCCAAGCAAACCCTTGGCCTGGCTACTATGACTCATATGACTCTACAATGTATGCGAAAGCTTATATAGATAGACTTTTAGACATTCAAAGAAGAGTCTTAAATGATTGTCTTGAAATACTCAACATAAATCATTAGTTAAATAAACCACTAGAGGAAAACAATAAAAACATCTAATATTGTCTGTCTATAAAGCCTCTAACAATTCATGATAGATCTCGGGACCTAATGTATGACACCTCAAATACTACTAAGCTAAAATGAAAATGGAGTCTCTTGGAAGAAAGTAAGTCTCACCAAATACTGTCTACGAATGAATAATGATCTCAACGAAGCACATGTTGATGATCTTCAACATCGATCTGCACATTATAATAAGATTCAGGTCAAATGATGTTAGTATATTAAATATACGAGCATGTAAGGGGGAAATTAAAAGCATAGACAACTGAAATGATAAGGATGGAAGACATACTCACCTTAACTCAACTCCAATACAAAAGCAAAAATGATAGATGGAATATTTAAAACGTTATAAAATAGTAGATATCAAATCAATGATGTAAAAAAATACAATAAGATAATCTTTACTCTTGGTTGAGAGATTCTCTAACCGACAACTATCTGTATGAGCTATGTGATGATACAACGTCTCACCCATGCTATCATAATTGTCTTATACCTTTTTGGGGTATAGAACACCTCAACTAAGTGGATCCACTAAGGAATCGTCTAAAACGTATGATCCTTTACCCATGTTAGCCACACGGTTTTTGAGGAATGTGAGTTGTCATAACTCATCCCCTTATCGTGCTAAAAAATACTCCCAATAATATATAACTCATTATCAAATGTATAAAACATAACTCTTTCTAAATTTGACGTAATTACTCAAAAGATCCTATTAAAAGAGGTATTACTCTGAAATGTCACTGAACTCATAAACTCATTTAGAAATCAAGGTTTCTATCTTTTAAATATAAACATATTACTTTTTGGAATACATTGTTCCCTTATATCAATTCTTAAACATGAATGCAACACTTCTCATTTCTCATAATTACTTTCTTAAAACTTAGATGATAACAAAAAAATCCTCAAATTGACTCAAAAGACCACTTGAACTCTCCTCTTAATCTTACATTAAATTCGGAATGTAAATTAAGACATGTGTTTTGAACATGTAGGATTTCTCAAGTATTAATGGAGAATTTAGAGGCTAAAAAAATTAAGAGAATGTAGTCACAATTCAAAGGAACACGTCTGGAAACTGATCAAGAAAAGAAAAGGACTAGATGACCCTAGCATACTCGGTGGTGCAGGAGCCAGACCCTAAACTACAGGAAGAATTTCGGGGTGCACTAATAGCATAGTGCGGCAAGCCCTAAACTAGTGACCAGTAGTTCTGGCGCTATGGTGGCGTGCCGTCCCACCCCCATACCCAGATTTCTGATAAATTTTCTATTAAATTTCTGGTCCTAACTCATCTAGAATCGAGTGATTTCTCCTAAAACTCCTTTTAATTCACAAACCAAACATGAATTCATAGAAATTACATGAATTTCTCATAAAAATTCACAACTCATGCAAAATAGCCTCAACCCACGAAATTCAAGAGCTTCCATTGTTAAATAATGAAACAACAATAAAGAACCAATCAAGAATCTCTTAATATAACGATTTCATGGACGAATTGTAAATTAAATGCATGAGAACGAACGATTCCATCACTATGGGAAACCTCATATACCTAGAAAGAATGATGTTCTAGGCAAATTGTATAATTTTTTAAGAACGCTTGAACTTAGCCCGTTTTCTCCTCTTGAAACCTCGCCCTAAAACCCTAAGTGTTAGAAATGTGAATAGGTGATTTAGAATTTGATTAAATCCTTAATTGGGTCATGAAAACTGTGCTAAGACAAGTGAGAAAAGTAAAAGACCAAAATACCCTTTTCTAAAACGAATGGAATGTCTTAAATGGACAGGCGTCACTCAAACATCCATCACTTCTTACTCAGAGCTCAAAAATAAGAAAACTTGGTGGAATTGTAAATAGAACTCAAGGAAATTCGATCTAATATCTCATGGGTCACCTAATTCTTTATGTACAAGAATATATAGTCGTTTGAAGTTGACCCAAAACAAAAAACTGATGGGTGACTTGCAAGATTTTCTTTTTAGCTCTTTCGAAGTCTGAGGTGTTACACCTCGAATGGGAACTTTTATTACTGTGTTGAGTCTTTAATATATAATTTGGTAGGGTTGCATATGTTGTTTGCATACACAGGATTCCGAATGAATTTGGAACAACCCATCTAGGATTTCAAAGATACCAAACTAGTTGATATGCATCAGCTGGTGTATGCCTTCATGTTAGCGAGTCTTTGGCCACGTTCTTGCAGGTCAGATGATCAGTGGACCACATTTGTACAGCTTTGGCCCAATCACGGAGGGTCACGTTTGCACAGTCGATGACGTGTTTGGGGAGATTTGGTTCACCTCTAGACACATAGATGGGGCCCTGCCATATTTGCGAGTCTAGCGTTCATGGAGGCTCACCCAATTCACGAAGAGCAGCACAAGGAAAATTTGGTCACAAGTTTGAATTGTCAGTTTTTCTTTCATACGAGCTCCAATTTTAGTGATATGAAGTGCTCTGTGTTCATTGGGAGGGTAGCGATCGAAAGTTGTTGAAACATATCTGTTTGAGGTGATTTTGGGTATGTAGTGCTGCCTTAGCTTTGTTTTTTTGTTAAATTTCATTATTGTTGCTTTTTCTATTTCAATCCTCGAATTCTATTCAATTTTGGAATACAAGTTTGAGGAATAGTTTAGGACAACCTTGCAGAGTTAATTCGAGAGATTATTGCATGGGTCCGACAAATCTCATTTCACACTAAAATTGACATGTTTTTTGTTTTTTGGGATTCTTATGTCTGAACGACTGTACTAACATTATGATCCTATTTTTGATAGTGTGGCAGTGTTTGTAGACCATTCATGAATGTAAAGCTCTGGCCTCTTGATTTAGAAGTGTGCGTTGTCGGCCAATCGGTAGGCTAACAGTTCCTTTCTATTTAGACTGAGTCTGAATGTGTTAATTGGGGGTAGGTGCCTAGATATACCTACTTTTCTTCATAGAAATCATGTTCTAGGATTTATTGATATTGTTTTGATGGTAGTATTATGTTAGTTGGGATGATATATGTGTTGTTGCATGTTGTTGTGAACTACATGCACTTTTACTTATTATTTGGAGCATGTACGACCTTAGCCTAGGATAGACTAGTGTTGCCTTAAACTCGTAAGCCTTGTATCTTAATTATATCTCTGATGTCATTTTGGATAGACTAGGTCCTTGTTGACTGGAATAGCAGACATGGGTCTGATAGTGTAAGCCTTAGTTTAGGTGGTTGCGCAGCTTGCTAGCCTTTCTAAGTTCACTCTCTATTTTTTCAAACTAATACATTACCGAAGGTTTTGTACTTTCTTGGGATTAGAGTACCCCAGTTTTTGGAGGCTTTTGTGATGTCTTTGAAAGTGGACGACGATCCATGGTGGCTTAAAGCCTGCTTGAGATCCTCTATGAAGTCGACACACCCGCGGGTTACTCTTGTTAGCTAGGTGTCTTATACCCCCTAGAAGTGGACTTTCTCGCTAAGGGTCCACTATATCTGAGATCCTCTAGGGAGTCGACACGCTCCTAGGTCACGCTTTCTTGTTGTGATGCTAACTACCCTAAGAGTGAACTCTCTCGCTTGGCAGCGTGGATTGATTGTTACACTTGGTAGCTAAGCTTGGAGCTAACTAGTTCTTGGTTACGTGTTTATATAGACTTGGAACCCGGTTGATGTTCTTGGATTCAGATTTGGGTTACTTTTCATCCCTGTAATCTTAGCTATTATGTGTATTTGTCTGCCTTATGAGGTCTTTTTGGGTTTTATTTAAACTTGAGCACGACTGTACCTTTTGGGCTTATAGGAGTCTTGTTAGGTTTAGTGTAGCTATATTTTGATTTACTTTAGTTATGCTCGTATACTTTTTTTTCATATCTGATTTGACCTCTGTTTGTGTCTAAATTCTCTCTTTTAGTATTGTTTTTAAATTTCCTGCTTAGTCGGCCTTTGATGCCTACTGAGTATCTTTTTTTGTACTTATGATACACTCTGCCTCTTTTCGTGATGCAAGTTTTAGTACCAGCTACTAACGGTGATCGATCTTTCCTGCACGACCCAAGACTACACCTTGGACATGGCCGGCACTCAAGAACCATTGATGGTCCGCAAGCAAACCCTCATCCTGATTTACTACAAGCAGAAGACTAACTCAAGCATACATAAGCTTAGAAATGAATTAAATTCAATAAACTCAAATACTCAACTTTAAAATAATCTGAACAATGCTAAATAGATAAACTCAAAGTTTGTAAAAACTACTCAAAAAGATACATACTGAAAACTACTAAACTTTGTCTATCTTTGAAGCCTATACTATTATAAAAGGATATCGGTACAGGACCCACGACACCTCAAAACTACTAAATGTAAGTTCAAGGTAACGCCCTTCAAAATATAAGAAGGCTCACCAAAGTTGACTGGAAATGCAAGTGCTATCAACAAAACTTCTGTTGATGATCCTGAATACCTATATCTGCATCATAAAAAATGCATGCCAAATGGCGTCACTACATAGAATGTACGAGCATGTAAGGGTAATTCATAAACAAAGGCTTAAACTGATGGAAAAGAAACATTCTTACCTCTTCTCAACTCACTCAATTCAACTTAGACTAATAGGGCTCAACTCAATAATAAGATACTCAACTTAGTGAAACATAGTTCGACTCAACTCAGAGAAATAAGGCTCAACTCAATAATAAGATACTCAACTCTGTGAAACATAGTTCAACTCAACTTAGAGAAATAGGGCTCAACTCCATAATGATATACTCAACTCTACCAAAAATAGTTCAACTCAACTGAGAAAAATAGGGATCAACTCAACAATAAGATACTCTATTCTGTAAAACATAGTGCTACTCATCTTGGAGAAATAGGGCTCAACTCAACAATAAGATATTCAACTCTGGATACTCAAGGATAAAGCAATAATAAAAGATGCAATATATGGAAAGCTGTAAAATAATAGATATCAATTCAATTGTATGTTAAAACACAATAATAACTCATTTGTATGTAAAAATACAATAATAACTCTTATTTGGGAGATTCTCTAACCGACAACCATCACTATGAGCTATGTCATGATACATTATCTCGCCCACACTGCTAGAACTAACGTATACCTTGCCAGGGTATAGAACTCCTCAACTAAGGGTATCCACTAAGCTATGCTTAAAAACCAATAATGAATCCTTTAAAAAGAGTAAATCTTTCTAACCATGTTGGATGTATGCGGACTGTTATCGTTCAAAAACATATCTCAGGAGTTAGTCCGGTTAAGATTATTCCCTTTCTTGTTGATGGGAGAGGGGTGCAAATGGATAGCCGAGTTACCACGTGAATCCATCACTTCCTGGGAGGAATTGGTAACTGCATTTCAAGTGCGATTTTTTCCTCCCTCGAAGATGATGACCCTTTAGGATAGCATTTAGAACTTTAAGGGTATGGAAGAAAAACCTCTGCTCAAAACTTGGTTGCGGTTCAAAAGGTTGGTGCTTCAATGCCCAACCCATGGTTTTCCTGATAATGTGATGCTTCAGTACTTTTACCAGTGTTTGGACTCAGTAAACAAATGGGTCGCTGACCAACATTCGCCTGGAGGTTTAATGCAGCACCATATGTAGTAGCAGCCCAATTTTTAGATGGCATGACAACCATCAACAGAGCGTGGTACATTCGCGGGGATCAAGTCTCTCTTCTCAGCTTCAAACTATCTTAGGAACAGATTGAAAAAGATCATGAGAGAGACAAAAACATAGCTAAAATCATGACACAACTTGACATTTTATCCAAAAATGTCATGGGAACTTGAGCTCGAATTGTCAATGCCATGGGTGTCGGGTGTGCTAATCCGGATGAGTCCAAGTTTGAAGCCTTGTATAATGAAGAGGTAAATTTCCTAGCCAACTAAGGCGCTAGCTATCGTTCAAACTACCCAAGGCAGGGTGGTAACCAAGGTTGGGCTAGGAATGAAGTCTGGAAAGATCGAGATCGGGAATGGAGGGACGTAATCCAAATTTGAAGGATGGGGAGACTAATAAATATGTGACTCCCCATGTGCATCAAAATCCCAAGGACTCGGAAGGTGGTAGATCTGAGGATATGCTCTCACGTATTATAAACAAAGTTGAAGGGTTAGACAAAATGTTAAAAGGCATGAAAGAAGTTATTTCCACACTTAGTCAGACCGTCACCTCCCATTAGTTTCGATCAAGCAATTAGAGACCGAAATGGTATCTCGGCTCACCTCAATCCGAAATAGCTACCAAGGGGGTTTGCCTAGTTATATTATGGCTAACCCCAAGAATGAGGTTTGAAGGTGGACTTGCATCGTGCGTTGACGTTAACTAAGGCGTTGTTTGGGAGGCAACTCAAAACCCTTTATTGCTTTATGTTGTTTTGATAAAATAGTGTTGTGTTAATTGTGCATGAAGAAGTGGGAAAAGCATTTGGAAAGAAAGAGATTGGCGAGGGAAATGTCGGTTGGTGAGTCACCAAAGTATTAGGCGACCCGACTCACACTGCCGTTTGATTCAACCCAGCTTGGGTTTGGGGTCTGTAAAACTCGATTGTCCACAAAGAATTATTGGCGAGTCACCGATCAGCTCGGTGACCCCGATTTGTACCGTCGTTTAGATACCCACATTAACTGGGGTATTCTGTTAAACTCGGCGAGACGCTGAATGGTTCAGCACTCACGACTAATGTCGGCGAGTGGCAGGAACTAGATGGTTTTGCAAGCTAAAGGTTTAAATGTTTCAATTTCCTACGCTCTCCCTCATTTTCAAAACATTGCAAACTTGCACCTAGTTTATTCTCAATATCGTTGAATCTAAATTGTGTTTTGGTTATCAAATTGTGCTTGGATCTAGATTGCATTGCCTCCTAGCATCTCAGTAGCATTTTAATCAACATTCAAAGTTGGTTTCGGAGCCCTAATTTCCTTTTATCAAAAGGTGTGCTCAAATGCGATGACATTACTTTAATGATGTGTGCTGGTCCTCTCTGGTAGGATTAAATTTTTTTGTTTACTTGCTTTGATTCGATAATATTGACCTTACTAAGTTAAATAGTCAATTCCTAAAAATTGTGCCCTATAGTGAATGAGAAATCGTGGGTTATGCATAAGTCTCACTGGGTCTGAGCCTAATTTGGCTATTGTATTTTTTTATTTTGCTTTCAGGGTTGCGGGGTTGAATTTTGGATGTTTGGTCAAAAGTAGGCACGTTGGGTCATATGGCAAGCTGGGTCGAGTTCGCCAAACCACTCGGCGGTTCTCCTAAAGTCCCCTCTCGACTGTAATTGAGTGTTAAATGTGATGTTGAATTCTGTAAGTTTTTATGAGAAGAATGATGTCGCTAAATGCATTCGGCGCTTCACCAAAAGGTTTCTTGCTCGCCCTTTGTCTGCACCCTTATATTCTCTGTGCACTGCACTTGGCGCACCGCCTAGGTACCTGAGCGATTCACCAACTGGTTCGGTGAAATGATTATGCAATTGAACGGCCTTGTGTTTGTCTGAATACTTTCTAACTTTTTCTCAAAGCTTTGCAGGAATGGATAGACCAAAAGTATAAAGAAGAGAAATGGCACACCGAAAAACAAGAGCGAAAAATTTCAGGAAAAATACAAAGGTAATAAATCCTCCCAAAACGAATAATGAGGGCAACAAGCCCAGTACAAGTAAGAGAACAAATCTCCAAGACCCCACTATTCGCTCGTGGAGATGTGGATTCTTCACAGCTATCCATTCCTTTCTAGCGGCTCATGACTTGGACAATCTCAGTAAGTCAGCTGTCGCTGAATCTTCTAAAGAGGCTTTGAGGACCACATATCAAATTATAGGCTGGCACATCGAACACTGATGCCCCGACAGATAGAGAAAGTGCATAGACAGGATTCCTCTTTACCTCCCTCTCTGTCTTTCTTTATTTTACATTTTGGATTTTGTGTTATTTGCATTGAGGACAAATACGTTTTAGATGTGGTGGGGATGAGGCTCTCCTTTTGTGTGCTATTTGTGACTAGTGTTTTTATGTATATATTTGGGTTGTTACGTTTAAATTGTGTTTACACTGCTTTCTGTGGATGTTTGAACTTGTGGCTCCTTTTATTTTAAATTGCAAACTGATTTTGACACGTCCGTCCCGTCTGTCTGAAAATTTTTGCCACCTCTCGTGCATTGAATGTGGCTGTTCTTTTGCAAAATTTATGTCTCAGTTCCGATCGATACCGATGACTTAAATAGTGCTCTTAATAGAACGAACATGAATGTGCAGCTACGATGACGCCAAATGAAGTCACATGGACAATAAGTGAACTCTCTGCACCTCGTTATGACTAGCCTAGTATCGAATTGAGTCCCTTTGGATGATCATTGCACACTAGCAAAAATGTGGAGTCTTGTTTAACTTATAGTGTCAATGCCTAGTGTGATGAGCTTACCTGTGAAGTATGCATGATGAATCCTAGAATTTGACCCGTTGATCCTGTCAACTAAATAATGCTATCTCTTGATATGATCTTAGGCCACTTCTAAGAGTCTGAGCTAATTTGGCATATACCTCTTTTGTGACCTACCTTCTGAGTGTGTAAATCACTTTTGAACACCCCTTGAGCCTTACCTTTCTTTGGAAGAAACCTGATGAAAACTAGACCTCTGTTAATCCACTACCTATAATCCTCTTGATTTGTGGTTGCTGAATAGCCAACTTAGGCAAAAGCCTAAGTTGGGGGGGGGNGGGGGGGAGTGATGAAAAGAAAAGGGAAAGTCAAGAAGTGCAAGGAAAGTTTCATTTAACCCATGGTATTGAGAAAAAATGGAACCCCTCCATATATAAAAAAAAAGAAAAAAATAGCGAAAAGAGAAAGAAAAAGAAAAATAATGAAAAAGAAAGTTGTGGAATAAAGTAGAAAAAGAAATGGGGTTTCAAAACAATTCATGGAAAGTGAATAATAGGATGACTTGTGAGCACTAAATAAAATGATGAAGGAAGAGGAAAGGAAGTGTTGTGAGTACCACATTTCATGAGGATGAAAGTCACTGAGCCTAAATGAACATATGTTTGCACTCAGCCCCATTACAAGCCTTGAAAAGACCTTTTTGATCTTGAGTGAGCTGAAGCAAGTGTTGATCGTAAAATACGGGCAAACCTATGGGTGAAAGTATGCATTGTATTCTTCCTTGTGAGAGTGAGCATTGCATTTGATTCCAGAACTTTAAATGATCAAACCATTGTGTGTGAATATGGAATCATTCCTTGTGTGAGGGCATTTGAACATGTTGGTTGACCTTGAACATCCATTTGAATCAAGTATTGTGAGCATGAGATTTTTTGATATTGGTGAGTCACAACTTGAATCTTAGAGTGCACATTTGATCTTTGCATAAGTTAATTGAGTCTTGTTGTGTGCATTCATGATTCAGTCTTCTGTAGCACTGTTCGAGATACCATTTTTGAATGGTTGAACTTGAGTTTTCTTTGTGACAAGCAAAAGTTTAAGTTGAAGGTGTTGATGAGTCCACAAATTGGACTCATTTAGGGCTATATTTTGATAGAATTAGTGTCCTCAAATGCATATTTTATCTCAATATCTGATGAAAACCCTTAAGCGTCAGGTATTTTTAGTTTGAGGGAAAGCATGGACACTACTTAGCAAAAAGGAACAAAAATCAGCTGAAAGAACGAATAAGTGAAGATCTGAGAATCGTCGAACCCACTCTGCGAGTTGCCAAAAGATCTTTTCCTCTCCTTTTATTCCACTGTGCTGAGCCAGAAAGAACGGATCAAATCGGTGGTGAAAAGGAGCAGTAGGCATATCGCCGAGAAGTTCCACGAAACTGTACTATGTCGCCCAATGATCCAAAACACGACGATATTGAAGGTTAACACAAGACGGCGATGAAACTTACCAAAGGGAGGATCGTCGAGTTGATCTGTGATCTCGACTAACGACGCCAAATGTTCAGCTGCAACACATATTTTTGAAAACTATAGATACTCGTTGAGAGTTGTAGCTTAAGATCAGATTTTTAATATAGAATTTTTAACATAGACTTTTTACTTCTAAGTTTGGGGATGGTTTTGATGAACTTAAAGATTCAAAAGGTTTCAACTCCAAGAATTTGGACTAGGGTCTTGTGGATTCTTCATTCTTTGTTGTTTTGAGACTTAAATCTTCATACCCATTTGATTGCAAACTCATTTTGGTATAAATTTCTATCTCTTTTACATGTCTTGCTAAAACCCCAATTCTTGGGGTGTGATTTTGTGAATATGTGTTAGATTATTTGTTGGGTCTTACTTGTTGATGGTTTATTTATCGTGTAAATGTGATTTCGTTTAGTAGTTTGTGGTGGAACTTAATGAAATTGTAGTTGCAAATACGATTTCACCTTTGTGTTTTCGTCTTGCTCAAGAGAGAGGTCGTAAAACTAAGACTACTAAATTGATGGCCGGTGGGAGTGGGTCGACATGAGGTTCAGCTCGAGATAGTGAACCCTAGTCCTTCTCATGCTGCTACACATACAATCCTAAGACATGCCGGTTCAACAAAAATTAAACAGTCTCTTAGGGGAAAAGAACACAGGCAAGAAAACCCCAAGAGAGGATTCATTAGTTAGGTTATTCAGACTTTACCCTATCACTCACAATCCATTTACCCCACCCCCAACAAAAAATAGATGCACTTGTCCCCAATTCATAAAGAAACGGTGAAGGAAAATGGATTGGGTGAAGCAAACATGTGGCGCAAAGCACCGGCGAATCATCACCAAGCAGGGGTGTCCGATTTCTCGAAGCCTGCTGGAACAACAGTGGGGGCACTCTCAGTAGTGCCCACATCAGCAATCATAGCACCCTCAATAGTGCTCTCTATCAATCTCTCAGCACCATCAGTGGTGCTCACAACGTCCCCTAAAACAGGTTGGACCTCTACAACTGGGGCAGAACTTGATGCCCCTGCAACTCTCTCACGCACCCTTTGCTAGCGCAACTCTTTGTCTAACATCGAAGCCCTACTTGCCTCCTTCTCCTACCGACGCTATCTCTCGTGAGCTTTCTCCTCTTTAGTGCGATGAGAATGGTCCAGCTTGCCTTTGGCATGTGTAGGGGCAAGCTCCTCCTCGGCGGTCCCATTGAATAGAGCATCTAGCACTGTATCATCAGCCAGTGCAGTAGGTGCAACCTGAGGTTCAACTAAAGGTGTGGCCAAGATGGCATCAACATCAGTCCGGAGGCTGGCTAAGTCAGCCTGCAAAGTAGATAGATCTATGGCTAGGGTTGATCGCTCGAGCACTCCAAATTAAAAGGCATCAAGGCGCTTATTAAAAACCAGGACCTTCCAATCCATCCAGCGCTCCATTCTAGCCTCGGACTCGGCCATCAACTTTTGCGTCCACGGCTGGATGTGATGCAGCAGAGTGGCTATATGAGCTTCCAACTTCTGTACTCTTGCCAATGGGACAACAGTAGCTCCTAACTGTGGTGTGGACCGGGAAGAGTTAGGAGCCATACTAACTACCTGAGAGGAGGTGCCCAAGACAGTGTCGGTGTGATCTGGGATGCTGAGGTCACCGCCCTGTGCCAGCCCCACTGTGTTTGTAATATCGGCACCCAAGGGGGGTACCTCAACCTGAGGCTCTTTGCGGGTGCTGCCACATTCACCTCATCTTGAATAAGGCCGATGTCCAATGCCCCTGTAGGGTGTAGTAACTTTTCACAATGCCAGATCGGCACTCCAAAGTCCCTGCACAAATGAAAAATTGGACGTGGGAAGGGGTAAGTAGTGGAGATCCTGAAAGCCCTCTCATGAATCTCTGCCAGCAACATGCGGGAAAAGTCAATCTCCACTCCTGCTCCTAATGCTGCAACCATGACCGCTCTGTCCCACGTGACTTAATTGTCAGCTTTTGTAGGTTACACTCTGTTACGCACCAACAGCCAGAAGAACATGGCCACAAAATTTAATATGGCCTTCCGGATGCCCAACCGTGGAGCGGCGACCCATTCTGCACGCTCGCCATCTGCAGCAATGTACCTAGCCAACCATAGTAGGACAGCCTCTCGCTGCTCAGCTTTTCTCTCGAAAGTGCCACTCAGCACGATGCCCCATCTATAATCAAACTCTTCTATGTTGAGAGACGAAGAGTGACCCGTGGTAGGACCGTAGAGAAAACGTCTAATTATGGCAGATGATATGTCCACCAGACAACCTCGAACCAAAGTGGAAGTGAGAGGATCTTGAGTTAGGGGCTTTGACTGCTTGGAAATTGAACCGCAGTTAGTGGCAGCATAGGAAGCATAGAATTCCCGCACAATCTCCTCACTATACGTCCCTAGGTCTCGAGCCATCTAGTAGACCTTGTGAAGGTTGAACAGCCAGTGAATGTACAGAACAGTGTGCAAGCACCCCGTGAAGACTCTTCGCTCCTCTGTAATTAGTCGGGCCATCTTCTGTTTGTCGTTTACCATCTTGGCATCCCAATAAATTTGACATTGGCCTTCTACACACCACCTATTTTTCTCGCCGGCTATAGGAGTGGGATCATCATTCCGTGGTGCAGGTATGGACTCCGAGCTAGTTGTCTCATCAGACGAGGCTGCTTAGTCATTCTCACCAGACCATGTGGCTTATTTAGCATTGGACCCTCCAGCATGGGCAGGCTCAAATCTTGAAGAATGGGCAGACTCGGAGCCTGAAGCATGGGCAGACTCGGTCCCGGACATAGACGCCTCTGAACTGGAAGCAACCCCAGTTGGTGACCCGATTAATGCGTGCACCTCATCAAATTGGGAGACAGTGACTACGTCGGGAAGCACCTTCCGGAGGGTGCCTCTGGTGCCTCCAGGTGCAGTGCAAGAAGTCCTAGGGTTGAGAGGCACATAAGTTGGATCTGTGTCGGTGTCGGTGTCGGTGTCGGTGTCTGTGTCCTCATCGATTAACTGGAAACTAGGGCCAACAGATTTTGACTTGCCCCATTTTGAGTAGGTGACAAGCTTTTTTGGTGCCATCGTACCTGCGGAAGCGACATCAGTCCCTAGACTAACCATAGATAAACAATAAAAACTTTTAGAACTATAACCGAACAGTGACAAAGCCCCAGGAAAATTTCAGACAGATGTTACAGTGGTCACCCACGGAGGAGACCTACGGTCCGTAGACTGATCTACGGTCCATGGATCTTTTTCGTGGATCAGGGAACCAACAATATAGGTCGCATATGAAAACCACGGATGTGCAGAACGGTCCGTAGATTAATCTATGGACCGTAGTCCACGTCCGTGATTTCACACATGGTAATTTTTTGAGTGCATCCAGTGACGAACCTCATCTACGGTCCGTAGATGGATCTACGTTCCATGGACGGGGTATCGTGGATGCCATCTGTGCCAGGTTTCAGCCATATTTTTCTGATCAATCATATTTGGCCTTATTTTTCAGCATTAAGGAAGCCTCATCATGCATTTCAACATTCAATTATGCTAGTTCTTCATTCTTAAGATTCCGACTAGTCATTTTACCAAACAATTTAGACAAGTTTTGGAACCCTAAGTCGAAACTTACATATAGAGTTACAATCACATATAATAAAGGTACACAATCACTATCTATCGTTCCAAGGGCATTGTAATTTTTATGTTTATCATGCAATTTCATCTAATAATTACCCTAGGTCAAGATCCAACTCCCGACTTTCTATATTCAATCTATGAATCGAAATTCAAAGTGAGGGGAAAGTCTATTACCTTACAAGCAACAAGGAGTGGGGAGATTGCGTGACGACACTAAGCTTAGCAAGACTAATGAATCACCTCTTTGCTACTAACCAAACACCGGACCCTTCTTATGGAATATGGAATGGGTTTTAATTGAAATGGAACGGAATTTGGGAATTTATGGAAGCGATGATCTTATGGGGGAGTTATGGAGTGATTTAGAGAGTTTATGGGATGGGGGAAATGGTTTTGGGAGCAATGGAGGGAAGTGGAATGGTTTAAAAAAAATAAGGGTTTATAAATAGGGGAATCCGGGTCGGGTCCGACAGCCTTAGGGTTTAGACTCACGAGACCCCATCTACGGTCCGTGAGTTTATCTGCGGTCCGTAGATCACTATTACACTTAGAAAAAATTGAGAGGCTTACCTGGATTCTACGGACACCATTTACGGTCCGTTGATGAATCGACGGACCATCGATGGGGTCCATAGACCTCTACACTAGACCATTTTCTGCAGATTTATTTCGTGGTGTACCTGCACATGTAGCAACCAATAGGCTATTATTTCTTTTTACATTTTCTGGACACTTTTTAGACACGGACCCTATACTAATTCTAGCCAACACTAAGAACTAAAACGTAAAACACCTACCTAAATTTAGACAAAGACGCAATTAAACAGAGAAAGATAAACTACTAAATGAAAAAAAGAACCCTGTCGTTGGCTAGATTGTACATCTTGGGTTTCCTCCCAAGCAACGCTTGATTTAACGTCGCGGCACGACGCAAGTGTCTTGATTACTCAGACTTCATCAAGATTGTAGGCCTCAATCACTTGTTGCACAATTTCAGCGTTTCCCAGATAGATCTTGATCCTTTGCCCGTTTACCACGAACCTTGTTCCATCCCTATTTTCAAGCTCAACCGCTCCATGAGGGAGCACTTTGTGAGCAAAAATGGCCCGGTCCATTTAGACTTGAGTTTGCCTGGAAACAAGCGCAACCTAGAGTTGAATAGCAGCACAAGATCACTAACCACAAATTCTCGCTTTTCAATTCTTTGATCATGATGCCTCTTCATGTTCTCTTTGTACAAGGCTGAACTTTCATAAGCTTTTAGGCGAAACTCATCAAGCATATTCAAGTCATTCATCCTTTGATTAGATGCGGCGCCCCAATCCAAATTTAACTTCTTCATTGCCCACATAGCCTTGTGCTCTAGCTCTACTGGTAAATGACAAGACTTCTCATATACAAGTTGGTAAGGAGACATACCTATGGGGGTCTTGTATACAGTACGATATGCCCATAGAGTATCATCAAGCTTCCTTGACCAATCCGTTCTATTAGCATTCACAGTCTTTGCCAATATCTGTTTGATCTCTCTGTTGGATACTTCAACTTGACCACTAGTCTGTGGATGGTAAGGAGTGGCTACATTGTGCCGGACACCATATTTTTCAAGTAGTACCTTGAACAACTTATTGCAAAAGTGAGAACCTCCATCGCTAATAATAGCCCTCGGTGTACCAAATCTGGGGAAGATATTCTTTTTCAAGAATGCGGTGACACTTTTACCTTCATTGTTGGAGAGCGCAACTACTTCTACCCACTTCGATACATAATCAACCGCAACAATAATATACTTCATCCCATAAGAACTCACAAATGGACCCATAAAATCAATGCCCCATACATTGAACAACTCTATCACCAATATAGGATTCATTGGGAGCTCTTGCCTCTTTGAAATCCCTCCTTCTCTTTGGCAACGATCGCACGACTTGGCGAAACCATGAGCATCTTGGTGGATGGTAGGCCAGTAGTACCCACATTGCAAAATCTTATGTGCAGTCTGAATACCACTATGATGCCCACCAACGGGTGACAAATGGCATGCTTCAAGTACACTCAACATCTCAACCTCGGGCACACAGCGACGAATAATCCCATCAGCATAACTACGATATAAGTAAGGCTCATCCCAAAAAAATCTCTTCACATCATACATAAACTTCTTCCTTTGGTGAAAAGAAAAATCGGGGGGCACAATATCGCTGGCCAAATAATTAGCAAAGTATGCGAACCAAGGAATCAAATCATGAGAAGCAGCCAATACCTGTTCATCTGGAAAAGTATCATTAATTTCAGCCCTATCTCCAAGCTTTAGCATAGCCTCTTCCTCTAATCTGGACAACTGATCGGCAACTTGATTTTCGGTCCCCTTTTTATCTTTTACTACAAAATCAATCTCATCTAGCAACAATACCTATCTAATCAATCTCGGTTTTGCATCCTTTTTTGTCATCAAATACCTCAATGCAGAATGGTCAGTATGCACTATGACCTTAGTACCAAGCAAGTAGGATCGAAATTTCTCGAATGCGAAAATCACCGCAAGAAGTTCTTGTTCGGTCACAGTATAGTTCTTCTGTGCCACATTTAGAGCTTTGCTAGCATAGTAAATAGGGTGAAGAATTTTCTCTTGCCTTTGTCTCAATACTACACCAAGCGCCAATCCACTCGCATCGCACATTACGTCAAACAGTTGTCCCTAATCTGGTGAAATAATGATTGGTGCTGTAACCAACTTCTTCTTCAACACTTCAAATCCTCTAAGACAATCATCATCAAAATAGAACTTACACTCCTTCTAGAGCAGTTTGCATAACGGATGTACAATTTTTGAGAAATCTTTGATGAATTTCCTATAAAAACCTACATGCCCAAGAAAACTTCTAACACCTTTTACAGAAATAGGTGGTGGAAGCTTTTCTATTACCTCAACCTTAGCTCTATCAACCTCAATACCTTTCTTTGAAATTCGATGACCTAACACTACACCTTCTTTAACCATGAAATGACACTTCTCCCAATTCAGCACCAAGTTGCAGTCTTCACACCTGTTAAGCACCTTGGCCAGATGATCTAGACAACGATCAAAAGAATCACCTACAACTGAAAACTTATCCATGAACACTTCAATAGTGTCCTCCACCATATTAGAAAATATCAACATCATACACCGCTGGAAGGTTGCTGGAGCATTGCACAACCCGAATGGCATCCGTTTGAAATAAAAAGTCCCATATCCGCAAGTGAAGGTGATCTTCTCTTGGTCTTCTGGAGCTATAGAAATCTGATTGTAGCCCGAATACCCATCAAGAAAACAATACCAACCCTTTCCTGCAGGTCTATCCAACATTTGGTCCATGAATGGCATAGGAAAGTGGTCCTTTTCTATCCATGCATTCAACTTCCGGTAATCCATACAAACCCTCCATCCAGTAACGGGCCTCATTGGAACAAGCTCATTTCTTTCATTTGGAACCACGGTCATATCTCCATTTTTAGGCACACATTACATACGACATACCCAACTACTATTTGCAATGGGATAAATAACTCCTGCATCCAGCCACATGATGATCTCCTTTTTAACTACCTCTTGCATAGGTGGATTTAATCTTCTCCGGTTCTCAATACTAGGCTTATGATCTGGCATGAGTTGGATTTTGTGAGAGCAAATACCGGGGGGATCCCAATAATATCTGCAATAGTCCACCCAATAGCTTGCTTGAATCTCTTTAACAGAGTCACTAAGCATTCTACTTGCCTCGCATTCAAATCTATTACAATGATGGCCGTCAACGTATTCTCTTCGCCCAAGTATATATACCTCAACTGTGGTGGTAGAGCCTTAAGCTCTAATTTCGGTGCCTCCACAATAGATGGTCTTGTGGGTGGGGACTCGCGATTCTTCATGTGTAACTCATACTTCTTTGGTTTGGACCAATACTCAGACTTATCGAGTGCGGCTACCAATTCATCATACTCTTCAATACCATCACTATTGAAATTCATCAAAACTGCTGCTAGTGCCTCAACACCTAGTCGCTCTTCAATTTGCACTTCTGACCCATTCTCCACTTTGTAAGTTATAGCAGATACTGTTTGGAGCTCACCATTCTGCTTCATGGACCTACAATTATTGAAAGTTGCTTCTTCATTATTCAGTCTGAACTTCATCTGCCCCTTTTCCCTATCAACCAATGCACGCCCTTTGGCAAGAAATGGTCTCCCAAGGATGATGGGAACCTTAAAATCAACCTCACAGTCAAGAATCACAAAATCCGCCGGAAAGATGAAAGACTCTACTTTCACTAGCACGTCATGGAGTACACCAATGGGCCTCTTCACAGTTTGATTGGCCATTAGTAACCGCATTGTAGTGGGCTTTGGGTCCCTTAGACCCAACTTCTTATAAATAGACAAGGACATGAGGTTGATGCTAGTACCAAGATTACACAATGCCTTAGCAAAGTGTAACAAACCTATAGTACATGGGATCGTGAAAGCACCAGGGTCTTCCTTCTTCTGCACCAGATATCTTGTAGCAATAGCGCTACAATGCCGCAACCTATCATCATCTTCAAAACTCACAAACCTTTTCTTTGTCACCATATCTTTCATAAACTTTGCATACCCAGGCATTTGCTCCAAGGCCTTTATCAAAGGAACATTGATAGAAAGATGCTTCAACATAGTAATAAACCTGCGATATTTACCATCTTCAGTCTTCTTCACTAACCTCTGTGGAAAAGGTAGTGGAGGTCTAGGTATGGGGACCACTTTTTGAGATATCTCCACTTCTTTCTCTGTCGCAGTCTGAGACTCTTCTCTAACTTCCACCACATCATCTTCTTTTCTAATTTAGCATCCACCACAGATGGCATAGGTGGATCTATGGTTTGCTTACCCCCTCGAGTAGTAATTGCCATACAATGACCATCATTCTTTGGATTTTGGATGGTGTTGCTAGGAAGAATGCCAGGTTGACGCGGGTTCACTGTAGTAGACAACGGATTCATCTGCTGCTCTAGATGCTTTATTGAAACTGCATGGGCATCAATCTTTTGATCAATACCAGACAAGCCGTTTCTCATCTCCTTCACATTCTCATCAGTTGCATCAAACCTTCTCATCATCTTCTACATCATATCTTCAATACGTGCCATATTACCTCCAGCTTCCCTAGCACCAGATTCCTGATTTTGAGGGGGCACATATTGTCCAACCCGATCATTTATGTTGCCATAGTTGTTCCTGTTGTAGTTGGTGTCGCGATTGAAGTTCCCATCCCGGACATAGTGACCCTCTCGGTTGTAATTTCCATAGTTCCGACCTTGGCTCACTTGACCTTGGCTCCAATTTTCCGTGTTGGATCCTTGGGTATTTGGTCGAAAAACCCCCCGTCTGATCATTCACAGCATAAGCATCCTCTTCATAGTAACACTCCTCAACTGGTGGTAGAAATCTAGTTAAGTAGTTTACATCATTTACCTTTTCTGCTCCTCCGCTCACATGCTTCAATACCAACCCCAACTCTGTCCTCATCTTGGCCATCTCTTCACGAATATCATCTGCAGAGTTGATAGTTGTATTATGAATGGCAAATGTGTTTCTCCCAGTATCTGACCTCCTAGTGCTCCATGCTTTATTGTTGCGAGAGATCCTTTCCAATTTTTCATCAATCTGTGCATATGTACAATCACCATATGAACCTCTATCAATAGTGTTAAGAACTGCTTTATTGTTATCATCTTGTCCTCGATAGAAATATTCCTCCAACGACTCATCATCAATACGGTGGTTTGGAACACCTCTTACGAATGCAGTGAATCTGTCCCCAAGAGCTGCTCACAAACTCTCTAGGTAATGCTACAAAATTGTTGACCCTATCTTTGTGATTGAGCTTATTGGACACTGGATAGTACTTCGATCGGAACACCTCCGCAAGTTGGTCCCATGTAAATATTGAGTTATTAGGAAGCTCAGTGAACCATACTGCAGCATCGCCTGTCAAAGACAAAGGAAACACTCGGAATCCAATGACATCCAGATCCAAGTCTGGTCTACCTACACAACTTTTGCAAACCACCCTTAGCTTGGCTATGTGAGCATGTGGATCTTCCGATGGCGATCCTGAGAATAAGCCTCCTGCTGTAAGCATCTGCATCAAACTACTAGTCACCAAAAATGTGTGCCCTGGAGGTAGAGAGGGTAAGACAATAGGTCCATCAGAGTCTTCTATATTCATGTTGCCCTGATAGTTCTCATGTTGTCATGGGCCTAGTGGATCTTGCGCCATCAACGCATCCCCCAATTAATTTTCAGCTGGAACCTGGTTGTCCCCACCAACTACCCTCTATTGTTGTAACTCAATTGCATCATCTAGATTTCCTCCGATAGGATCAATTGGATCTCTTGGATTGTTCATTCTTCGCAAAGTGCGGTTCAGCTCTGGATCGTAAGGAGTAAGTGGTTCACCCTGGCTCCGTGTACTTGGCATACACTAGAGTTAGAACCTGAGAGAGACAAAAACAAAGAGAAAAAGTAAAATTAGGAAATATTTGACTAACGTTCAAAAATGTTGTTAAAATAAAACTAAAAGCCAAATTCCCCAGTAGCAGCGCCAAAATTTGATACTCTCAAATTACACCTCTCTACAGAAGTATAAGCTATCGTTATCAAGTAAAGAACCCAATTTGTAGGTTTGGGTCGATCCCACGAGGAAAATGGTTTAGACTTTACTTTAACCAACAATTATAATCAATTAGGCAAATTACTTCCAGAAACAGATAATTAAAGGGGGGTTTGTTTGTGTAAAACAAATAGTAAGAATTTAATAAGTAATCAGTAATAAAAACTCAATTTTGGTTGTTATCAAGATAAGAAAAATAACTAGGGTATACGTGTTCCCCACAAGCTCATAATGTAATAATCCTAGTAACAGCAATCCTTTCCTAGTGTATTACATGCAAAGTGATAAGTTAGGTATCTCTAAATCCTTGGTCCGGCATCTAGAGAATTTCACCCCGCACCTTGGTCTGCCTACGTGTGTATAATTTACTAACCCTTACATTTACCTCATATTAGACATCATAATCGATGTTTGGCTAAGTTATTACTTCGCACCAATCTACACTAGCCTATTAGATAGTATCACACTAAATCTATGTTGATAATTTTTTTCTTGTTTATTACCTTCTTGGTTCGGCAAGTAGCAACAAGGCGAGTTCTAACACGTGCACTCGTTAAAAAGACTTCTAAACGAAAGAATTATCAATGCATGCAAAACACTATACAAGAATTTCTTATTTACTATTCATAATTTGTTAATCGCTCATGGTTCCCACAACCCTAGTTGTAGATTTAGTTACCCATATTAGCAAGAACACAATTCAGAGTTTTTAGATGAAGAAATCATAAACTTACGTAAAGAGAATAATAAACCCAGAAAGTCAACTTGAATTGCAAAGCCAAAGTCTTCAAAACGAACTTAGAAAATCAATAATTGCTAGAGTTGCAAATTAGTCTCCAAAGTCACAAAGTAAAACTAGAATAAGATTGTCTAACCCCCATAAATGAGGTTTACATGCCCTATTTATAGAAAACAAATCCTAAATTAAAAGGGAAACAAATTAAGGAAAGTTTGTTCACTCACGCGTCTTCATTCCACGAGATTGACTTACGGACCGTCAATGGATCTACAATTCGTAAGTCTCTTCTGTCATCCAGGACTTAGAATATATTTCAGCTTCCAAAAATCAGCTTCTCTGAAGCAAACGACGGACATGCAGTACGAACCATAGATCGATCTACGGTCCGTAAATCCCCTCCGTAGCTTCACACTTAGAATCTTCAAAAATCAAGTACTGGAACCCTCGCAGTGTCATTCTACGGATAAATGGCCACCGTTGTTCCACACTTGGTCAAATTTCCCTGATTTGTCATCCATACCTTACCTGCTGATCTACGGTCATCACCCACTGACCGTCAATGGACCTACGGTCAGTAGATCACCTCTGTGAATGCCCTTTATCTGCATTTCTTTCAGCTGTCTTTATACCTCCGCGCCTGAACATCTTTCTTGCAAAATACTATAAAAACACATAAAACCCAATACAAAAAGGCCCTAGACACACACAACTTGTAAGTGAAATGTATTAGAAATACCATAAACTCACAGTATATTAGACGCTTCATAGATAGATATTAGAGTTTCAGAGGTCTGTTCATTTATTTTGTTAAATGTTTTAAGGACTTAAGTTGCCTATTTTATGGCGAGCTGAACAACTTATTTTTATTCAAAGTTATTCATTTAAGTTAAAGATTTCTAACTAAGTTTAATGAATTTTATTTAGTTTTTAAGCTTTGTATGCATGAGTTAATCTTCTACTTGTAGTCAGTCAGGATGAGGGTTCGCTTGGGGACCAGCAATTATTCTCTAGTGTCGGCCATGTCCAGGGTGTAGGCTTGGGTCGTGACAAACTTTGTATCAGAGCACAAAGTTCAAGTGTCCTAAGGTGTCTATGAGGCCTTTTCAGTAGGGCCTTGTTTATGGTTTTGAGGGCCCCACTTTTATAAAAGAAGGACTATAGGAATTTAATAAAAGCTTCCCTTCTTTCATACTCTTAATCGTTCAATAGAGCTATCTCAGATAGATTTTTTCATACTCATGCATTTCCGAGATTCATATGACTACCCCTAATACTAAAGGTGGTTGAAAAGTAAAGCTGAAGATCCTTATGAATGATTTATTCTTAGCAAGAGTACTAAGGAAGTCGTGAGACTCCACAGGGGTTTGAGAGAAGCCCAGAAGAGAGTTAAGTGTTGAGTTTCAGAGTAATGCCTTCATATTAATATGAATCATGTACTTGAGCTAACAGTGAGTTGTACTCTTTCCCATAAGCCTTTTTTCAGTTGAGGTCCTTATGAGGATGTATGTTTAGAGCTTGGGTAAATTTTCACCCAAAGAGGTAGCCCGAGTTATGAGATCACGAGCAGTAGTAGTGAAAGTGCCCAGAGTTAGACAAAGGTATGCAGAGGTTCAGTGATCTATGAAAGGGAGATACTGATGAGGCAAGCTATGTTATTATAGTCATGCACCCAATAAGTTACTAATGAAGATTTTTCTCTTATGGGTAGACTGAGAAGTGATGAATTTTGAAGATTCCATCATAGGAGGTAAAGTGTGTTGTATCTAGAAAATATTTGGTGATGAACTGTCATTGAGTAGGAATTTACCAGGTGTAAGTGTTAAATAGAAGATCAAAAGTATTCATGAGGTGATTAGATCTAAGCTAGGCTTATGATTTTGAGGGAGAGCCCATGATATTCAAAGTTTTATAAAACTAATTAGGCATTGATGAATAGTGAATGAGTGAATAGTACTTAATTTGTGATTGGAAGTGTGATAGTAAATGGTAAGTATGGATACTAAGATGTGAGGCTTGACTATTTGTCATAAGATCCTAATGGACGAGTGTTTCTGAATTTGTATCTAGTAGTTGTAAGTTAGTATAGTAAGCGAGCAATCATATTAATATTCGATTTTAGTAATAAATATTAAGCTTGAATTCGAGATGAGTGTCACGATCAAAAGAATGGCAACATCAGGGTAATGATGTTAGTCTTGAGATTTGATCTAGAAGACTTGACATATACCAGGTAAGGAATTGATGTGATAAGATGCAATAAATATGAGTGGTACAAGTGAGAGACCCTAACCTTTAGATAAGGGAAGTGAAGTGTGGCTAAGTCACAGGAGCATTAAGAGGTCTACCGAGAGGGTATGTAATGAGAAGAGGTTAAGAGAAACACCATACAAAGAGGTCTTAGTACCTGCTTATTGAGAGTTCGGTAGTCATGAGATACACTTCTCTCGAGTGTTAGAGTAACAGAGGAAGTAGACTAGTTAGAGATAGTGGACTAGGTCTATAGCTTTCAAGTGTTAGCTTTAGACATAAGGGGGAGATGACGAGATGATAAATCAAGACAAGTGTTAGAGAATAAGATATTAATGATTTCCAAAGAGTATGGGAGATATTTTTTCAGAGGTCCATTTAGTAATGCAGTGCTGTTAGAAAGCAAAGGTTAAAGATCCTATTGTGATACTTTCGTCTAAGGTTATTAATAGGGAGGAAGAAGAAGATGAAGTTTTTAAATGAGAAATAGCTAAATGACAGCCTTTAGTTAGTTCCGAATAGTATTGTAGAGAAATTCTAATTGCTATGGCAGAGATGATAAGAGTAACCCCATTCCATACCTAGGCAAGTCGTCATTCGAGGATAAATGATCCCAAGGGGGAGATATTGTAACAGCCCAGAGAATTTTCAAACTAAGACTCAAACCGTTCTTCGTAGTGAGTGATATTTTACCAAGAAATTAAAATTTTCTTAACTGTTAAGGTCCATAGATATAACACCTTGAGTTCCAAGAAGAACTAAAGAGAGTTTATTCAAGTCATTCCTAAGTTCCTCTAGGTTTTGGGTCAACTTCAAACAATCAATGCTCTCCGTAGAGGATTAGTTTGGTGGGCAATAAGATATCAAATGAAAGGTCTTTTAATTATCTTTCCAACGTCACCAAGTTTGCTAAGTTTGAGGTTGGATGAGTGAGATATTCCCTTTTTAAGTCAGTCTGTCCAGTTAAGGAAAGTTACCTGAAAATAGTAAGGGGTATTTTGGTCTTTTCCTTATCCAGTAAGTTTTAATTCATTTTTAGTAAGGTTTTAGGGGTCTAATCTGATAAGGTTCAGTTTTATAATCCTAATATACACCTAGGGTTTTAGTTGAGAGTTCAAGAATAGAAAAGAAAAGAAAAGAAGAGAAAAAATGGAAAGAATCAAAGCGCTCGTCAAGATTCTTGAGTTTTATTGTGAATTTTTGCCATGGGTTTAATACCTAAGATGTATATAAGCTTCCATAATGTTGGGTTCGTTCACCCACATGCCAATCATGTTAATTTCAGTGTTAAATTTGTTATAGAAAGTTGAAGGTTTGATGTTCTTGAATTTTTTCCGTGAAATTGGCTTTCATTCTTGAGTTTAGATGAGATTGATGAGCTCTTGAGAAAATCAAGTCGATTTTAGATTTGTATTTGATTAGATTCTTGTGTACATCTATTGGATATCTCAATCTAAAGAGAAATTGAGAAAAAATAAATTGAATTTAGGTGAATAGAGGTTAGACAACGAAGAAGGAAAAAGTCGGGCAGAAACTGGGTTCCAGGTCCACAATGCATATCTGTTCCTCAGAAATAGAACTTTTATCTCTATGTCGCGGAGAGGTCACGGACCTCTCTGCCTCAAAATATACTACATGACAAAATATTAAAATGCATCACGAGATCTTTCCTATCACAAATCAGAACCTTTAATTCATATATCAAATTCAAGGTAGAGTTGAGAGTCAAGTCTTGAGAGTTCTTTCAAACATTTTTTAGAAAGCCCCTTTGAGTCTACTGAGGAGTCTTTTACAATTTCAAATAAGTTGTTTCAAGAATTGAGCAAGCTAGTATGAGATTTAAGAGAATGTATTTATGAGTCTTATTTATCATCATGAGATCCTTCATATTATGAACCATAACTCTTGATTTCATAATTCACATTCAAGAGAGAGTTAAGAGTAGAGTTCAAGAAAGTCTTTGAGTTCAATTCTGAATTCTTTGAGATCAACTATCGATTTGAGCTACGTTTTAAGAAAGTATGAGAATGAGAAAAGTCGTATACATGAGTTCTATATTGTTATGGAGACCCTTGAGTCGAGTCGTTCATGCTCATAAATTCTGCATGAACTCCGTAAGTTGAGTATCTTTGAGAGGAGTAGTATCTTCAAGTTCTACGTCCTGAAGTATTGAGTTCATAATCCTTTTGAGATTATACTCCTAATAATGGGACTATTAAATGTTACCCATGAAGTCCTTTAGTAGATTAGTTAATGCCCATAAGTCTGCATACACCCTATAAGTCAAGCAGTCTTGAGATGAGAAGTATCTTTAAGTCCTTGATTTGAGTAGTTCATACTCATAATTCTGCATGAACCTCTGAGTTGAGCGTTCTTGAAATGAGTAGTATCATTGAAGTTCTTGAGTTCCAATTATTGAGTTCTATCTATGGTTATTGAAAACCTTGAATTGAGTCGTCCATGTCCTTAATTCGGCATGAACTCTATTTTAAAAAGTCTTTTGCAAATGTTGTAAACTTGTTTTAGGACATGAGTTTTGAGTTGAGTAAAGAGTAAAGAGTGAAGTTATTTTCTTCGAAAGAGCATATGGGATCTATGTATTCCCAAAGAGTAAATGTTTTCACATTTAAACAAGAAAGGAAACACATATTTCCCACAGAGCCTTTGATCTATTTTTTTCTGTAAAGAGTAAATGCTTTCATATTTAAGCAAAAGAGGAAACACTGATTTCCTAGAGAGACTTTGGGATAGTTTTTGAGTAATTATCTCAAACCACAAAAAGATTTGTGTTTTTAAATATATGAGCTAGTTATATTTTGGGAGTAGTATTGAGCACCAGTATGGGGGAGAGTTCAAACAAGTCACACCAGCCATAAACCATATAGCTATCGTGGGTAGAAAAGGGTCATAATTTTAGACAATTCCTTGGTGCTTTTTAGAATAAACTAGTAGATCCACTTAGTAGTTAGGTTTTAAACCCCTAGCAAGGTATAGGACGGCCCTGGTAGCTTGAGGCAAAACGTTGTATCAACAGATAGCTCATCAGTGATGGTTGTCGGTTAGAGAAACTCCTATAGAGATATTTTTTATTCTTATATACACAAAGTTTATTTTGTATTTTCATATACAAACATAGTTTATATTGTATCCTTGCAAACAAACTGAGTATATTGTAGTCTCAAATACATTGAGTTACTTTCTACTTTTTTAAAAGCTTTCCATATATTGCATCTCTTATTGTTGCTCTATATTGAGTTGAGTATCGAGAGTTGAGTATATAGAGTTGAATACCCAGAATCGAGTATCTGATTATTGAGTTAAGTCATATTTCACTGAGTTGAATATCTTATTGTTGAGCTGAGCCTTATTTCACTGAGTTGAATATTTTAACTTTGAATTGAGTATCTTATTCTTGAGTTGGGTTTAGCTGTGTGAGTTTAGACGAGGTAAGTATGTTTCTTTTTCACTAGTTCAAGCTTATGTTTATGCTTTAGAATTCCTTTTACAAGCTCGTACATTCCATGTACTTAGCCATTTGGCTTTCAACATGTCATGATGAAGATATAGGTACTCAAGATCATCAATAGGCGTTTCGTTGATACAACATTCAGTTCGAGTTAGCTATGGTGAGCCTCCTTTATTTCGGAGGGTTCAACTTCTACTTTTTGTTATATCAGTTCTTAGGATCTCGTGGGTCTTATCCTGACTTCCATCTTTATTAGTTAGAGGCTTTATAGATAGAAAGTAGAGTTTCAGACCGCTTGTAGACGACCAAGGTGAGGGTTCGCTTGGGTACCGACAATGGTTCTCGAGAGATGGCCACGTCCTGGGTGTAGTCTGTGGTCATGACAATCACTAGCCTCTCCATTAACTAAGTTGACTCAGAAAAAGGTTAAGTTTCAGTGGTCAAATGATTTTGAGAAAAGCTTCACAGAACTGAAACCTAGGTTGACTACACCCCTCGTTTTGACTCTACCAGAGGGTTTAGACGGTTATGTTATCTATTCTGATGCATCCAGAGTTTGCCTAGTTTGTGTGTTGATGCAGCGAGGTAAGGTTATAGTTTATGCTTCTAGGCAGATTAAGGTGCATGAGAAGAATTATCCAACTCAAGACCTCGAGCTTGTAGCAGTGGTGTTTGCACTTAAGATTTGGAGACATTACTTATATGGTGTTCACAGACCATATGAGCCTTTAGTATGTGTTCACCCAGAAAGAGTATAAACTTCGCCAGATGACATGGCTTGAGTTCTTCAAGGATTATGATATGAGTGTGCATTACCATCCTTGTAAGGTCAATGTAGTAGCAGATGATCTTAGCAGACTATCAATGGGTATTGTAGCACATATTGAGGAAGAAAAAAAAGAGCTAGCAAAGGATGTTCACAGGCTTGCTCGTTTAGGAGTTCGCCTTACGAGCATATCAGATGGTGGTGTAATAGTTTAGACTGGTTCAGAATCTTCATTGGTAGCAGAGGTTAAGGAAAATCAAGACAGTGATCCTATATTACTTCAACTAAAGGGTGTAGTTCATCATCAGAGAGTTGAGGCTTTTTCCCAAGGGAGAGATGGTGTGCTTCGACTATCAGGGTCGATTATGAGTTCCTAAGGTGGGTGAGATGAGACAGCAGATTCTTGCAGAAGCCCATAACTCCAGGTGTTCTTTTCATACAGACGCCACTAAGATATACCGTGATCTGCGGGAAGTCTTTTGGTAAAATGGCATGAAAAGGGATATAGCAGATTTTGTGGATAAGTGCCCTAATTGTCAACATGTGAAGGTAGAACATCAGAAACTAGGAGGTATGACTCAAGAGATCAACATTCTTACTAAAAAGTTGGAAGTGATCAACATGGACTTCATTAAAGTTTTACCTCATACTTGCAGACACCATGACTCCATTTGGGTGCTAGTTGATAGAGTTACTAAGTTTGTTCGCTTTCTGGCTGTTAAGACTACAGATTTGGCGGAGGACTACACCAAGCTTTACATTAATGAGATAGTCAGATTGCAGGGGATTCCTTTGTCTATCATCTTAGATTGAGGTCCTCAGTTATTCTCTTATTTCTGGAAGTCATTTCAGAAAGGTCTTGGTACTCAGGTTAATCTTAGCATCACATTTCATCCACAGATGGATGGTCACGAAGAGCGTACCATTCAAACCTTAGAGGACATGTTGAGAGCTTGCATGATCGATTTCAAGGGTATTTGGGATGATCAGCTTTCTCTTATAGAGTTCGCCTACAATAATAGTTACCATTACAGTATTGAGATGGCCCCTTATGAGGAATTGTATGGGCGTAGATGTAGATCTCCAGTTGGTTAGTTTGAAGTAGGTGAAGAAACCTTGATAGGACCACATTCGGTTGATGATGCTATGGAAATACTTCAGCTCATTAGAGATAGACTTAAGATAGACCAGAGTCTCCAAAAATCCTATGTAAATGTAAGGAGAAGGGACTTAAAGTTCCAAATTGATGATTGGGTTTTGTGGAAAGTGTCACCTATGAAGAGGGTGATGAGATTTGGCAAGAAAGAAAAGCTCAATTCTAGATACATAGGCCCTTACATGATCATGAAGAGAGTTGGTAAAGTGTCTTACGAGTTAGAGTTGCCAGCAAAACTAGCAGTAGCGCATCCGGTCTTTCACATTCATTGTTGAAGAAGTGTGTGGTGATCCAACATCTATTTTACCTTTATATAGTGTGGTTGTGAAGGATAGTCTCACCTATGAGGATGTACCAGTTCAAATCCTTGATCGTCAAGTTCGGAAGTTAAGAAAAAAAGAAGTCGCTTCAATTAAGGTTTTGTGGAGGAGTAAGTCTATAGAGGGAGCTACTAGGAAAGCAGAAGTAGCCATGAAAGCCAAGTATCCTCATCTCTTTTCTTCCGATCCCATTCCAACTTGAGTTAATAGTTCCTTTTTAGATTTTCAGTCATTTATGCGCATTTTCTATCTTAGTATCATCTTCCTTGAGTTATACTTGCATTTTCAGCGTATTTGCATGTTCTTGGAACATAGTTCAGTCACAAATCAGTTTCAAGTGTTTAGTGGTAAGGTTTGCAGCTCTTTCCCTTCATCTCAAGCTACTTTAGTCTTCATTCGAGGATGAATGTTCCCAAGGGGGAGATAATGTAACACCCCGTATGCTAGAACTACAAAAATGCAGATTTTTTTCAAAACTTGTAGGTGCAACCAACGGTTGCCACCCACGGACCGTAGGGTGACCCGTGGTCTGTTCTGGTAGTATGTGGTTCACCACCTGCAACTCCCCCCCAAGAACCCCTCATAAAAAATTGGCTAAGGATAGACCTACGCCAGCACCTACAGACCATAGGTCAAACCATGAACCGTGGTCCAGGGTTGTACGTCAGACCCCTAGAACACACTCTTTGACGCCAATCAACAGACTGACAGGACGGGCCATCAGTCGATCGACGGTCCATCGGTCAGGATCATTGGTGGCTTCAACAGATTTTAAGTCAGGGGTCGTTTGGTCTTTTCATCATGCGTTGGACCGCTAAACTATATCGTTTAACCCCTAAACTATGTTGTTTTGGTCAGTTTTAGCCTAGTAAACAAATTATAACCTATCATAATCAATTATTCACCAAAAATACATCAAGCTTAGATAAAAACAGAGGAAAAAGTCAACCAAGCCCTAGTTCAAGAACGCAGAGAGTTTTCATTAGTTCCAACCCCGAAATCGAAAGATTTATCATGGAATTCGTCACCAGGCATGTGGGATTTCACTTGTGGATCCCTTTCATCCACAAGGTCCCTAGAATTCATTCAGATTCTTGATTCCCTTCATATTATCTAGACCTAGGGTTTCTAGAAATTCAGCATATTATTATGAATTAGTTACTTGAATATTCCTAATCAAATTATTATTATATTGGTATGTTTTTCGTAGATTCTTTCATAAATTCAGAACCTTGGCTATTTAGTTCATTTAGATCATGAATTACACATCCCTTAGATTTGAATGTTTCATTATAAGTCCTTTAATGTTGCATTTTCAGTTAGCATGTCGGTATTTTGAGTTATTCAAGTATTACAGAAATCCAGTCAAAGATTGTTAATTACATAATCAATTGGGAGTGGCTTAATACCAAGTGAACTAGCATCAGTCACCCTCAAGTCCCACAACTATGTGCCCCGTAGGTTATAAGTCTCCTATGTTGACATCAATTTAGTGATCACGCCAAGTCATGCCTCTATACCTCTGGCAGGGTATATTGGGTCCTCTCGATGGGGCATATTCATTGGACACCACATTTAGCTCATGTGGTTTTAATTTGGTTATTAGTAGCTCCCTTACTGTCAGATTATATTGCACTGACCATAATATCAATCAATGTTCAGTATTCAGTCTTAGCATGTTATATATTAAGTCATTGCATACAGTCATTTCATGTTTAGTATTCTCAGTTTAGTATCATGCTTATCTCTTATCCTTGCTCAGATATATGCTTCGGTGTAGTTATGCTTATTGTTCAGCTTTACTCTATCCTCCATGCTCAGTACCTTGCAAGTACTGACGCATACTCTGCGCTACATCTTCTCGTGATGTAGGTTCAGGTTCACAGCTTCCGAATCACGATAGATCACTTCTGGATCTTCAGTTCAACACCATCAGTGGTGAGTTCTCATTCATCGAGGAAGATTGACATGATTCTATTCCTTTCCTTTTTAATCTTTAGTTTTCAGTATTTTCTAGATCTAAATGGGGCATGTCCCAGTATTTCTAGTCAGCAGTGGCTTTATTTCAGACATGGTTAGAATTAACTTTAGTATTTAGGTTTGACTTTTCAATTGTTGTTAAACTCTCAATATTTATATATTTAGATTTAGTATGGGTATTCCCCATCATTTCAGATTATGTCATTATTTAGGATTTGCACACTATTTTCTTACTTTGGTTAATTTAGTATGCTTATGATATGCCAGCAGGGTTAGCTTGGGGTCACTCGTGATCTTAGGTCCTGTGTCTGCATCCCAGGGGTAGCCTCGGGGTGTGAAATCTAGCATAAATCATCAACATAAGCACACCATAGGTGTTAGTCAACATAAGACATCTACCATAATCATCAGAGACAATAACACAAGTCATAAGCATAAAAGACATCATCATAAAGCATAGGCTATAAGCATAACATGTAAAAACATAGTCATAGGAATAATCAATACATCTAATTTAACATAACATAAGAAAAACACTTCTTAAGTCACCTCAAGGAAAGCTTGTGCAATGCATGGATAAGACCCTATAATCCCGCCCATGCTAAGCAAGTCACTTTAGGCCCGCATTCATATTTAATATTTGTTGATCTCATCCTTAGCTTATTTCTCATAAACAAGGGAACATTCACCTTAAGCCACACATGTATTTCAAGGGCCATTCAAGCTACAATCCAACTAAGCATGCATCATAAGCATAAGTCATAAGCACATTCATTACATAGACCATCATACCATAAAAGAACATACCATAAATACCCTCAAAGCATACTTGTGCAATGCGTGAATAAGATCCCATAATATCACCCATATTAAATAAAGCTTCTTGAGTAAACATAGTTAATAATTCATATCCTTGTTGTGGGATTAAGCCTTAACCGACATTGAACATGGGAGCTTCACATGGAATCCGGTGTCTACCCCACACCGAATAGAGGTTGCTCTACTTGCCTAAGGTAGAACCATACTCTTAGCTTAGGTAGATCCAATAGCTAAGTAATCTACGAGGGCACGTAGTGTATGGGATAAGGAGATTGCTACTAGAAACCCGCCCTCAACTAACGGAGGAGCTTCCATATCATAGGACTTCTTCTAGAAACTCACCCTCTACTAACGGAAGAGTTCCCATCCCATTTTCAATATCCATTCGGTGCTAGGCATTAATTCCCACGTAGTTCATATTAAGTCTTGACTTAAGTTCATATTCATGGAAGATTGTCTTGACACTCCATCCAACATAATTCATAAGATAGCTCATTAGATCATGCGTGAGAATAAGCTTTCACCATCCACGTCTACATATAGATTTAATAGGTGAGACTAGTCTTCCAACCTTAGAATCATCATATTGTGAGAAAACTATTCCCATCATATCATATTCATACATAGGTGTGCATATGAGAACATCCTTTCAACAACACACAACAAGGTCATAATCATAATCACTTTACTCTCAAAGTGTTCTTAAAGCATATACATAACCTTCATAAAACATGCATATTATCATATCTTGTCCTTTCAAGGACCAATGCTCATATGAAATTAACACATCTAGAATGACTACATTAGACATGGATATAATCACAATTTCAAGAAATCAAATCACAATATGCATAATCTCATATACTCATAATATAGGTCATGTGAGCAAAGTCCTTTCACAATAATACCATATAAAAATAAACATACATAACAGCCTCACTCTCAAAGCCTTAACATTCCTAGATCATTCGTATTAGCTTTTACCCTCAAGGCCCTAAAAATAACATTCATACTACAAGCCTTCCTTTCAAGCAATACTTCACATGGTCATCATATATGCCTAATTTTAAAGACAATCTAACCACATGCTTTGTCCTTAATCAATTTTAATCATATATCATCATATAAACTCAATCTCAACACTACTAGTAAGGATTCATTATATGAGCTTTTATCTAATCAATTCATGTCTACAAGATTTACTTTTCAGAAACTCATATCTAGGTGCGATAATCTCAAGCAATTCATAAAGTAATTCATTAATCTTAGAAGGTCAAATCTAAGCCCACAATTTCCCTTTTCATGGCATAAAACCAAACTTTATCAACTTCACCCTACAATCTTAGGTTAATCAAGAATACATGTATAATAATGCTAAAAACATTTAATTCCATCATAAACAATCATAATTCACTCAATTGGACCACATTCATCATAGCCCACAATACTGGAAGAAACCCTAGATAGAATTGGGGAATTCTTCTTCAAATTATGGAAAACGAATGGACTTCATGGATGAAAGGAGTCCATGAATGATTAAGCCATCATACCTTCATTACAAATCATAGAAATTTGAAACAATGAAGTCTTGACCTAGTTTGACCCTCTTCTTCTTCTTCTTCTTCTTCTTCTTCTTCTTCTTCTTCTTCTTCTTCTTCCTAGAGAGAGGGTTTTTGAGAGTGAATTGGGTTTCTTTTGGGGGTTTAGAAATAATGATTTATGATGACTTAATTAAGGGTCTAAAGTCTTTGTATAGTTGGTCTAAACTAGGGTAAAATGACTTCACTTAATAACTAATTAATTTTGGAAAGTTCCACAACACCCCTACTTTACCGTTTAATACCAACATTTTGCCTCACTTACGAGACCACGCCCACGGGCCGTGAGTGGACCCACGGGGTGTGCTGGTCAAGCATGGGTGGTGGTCTGCAACACTTTTTATAGGACCTGGCCCAAGACCCCTCACCCATGGAGCGTGGGCCCCCCACATGGATGATGTAACGTTTCAAGCACACCTATTCCAATTCTAGGTGTCAACAATCGTAAATTAGTATAAAACCCAACAAATGAGTTGGGGTCGAATCCCATAGGGAGCGGTATATGTTTCAAATTCAATTAGGAAGTGTAAACACGGTCTAATCAGTCATAGGAATTGAAATTATCGAAAAAGACATTAACCAAATAAAAGGGGTGACACGAATGTCAAATGGGGCTTTAGCTTGCAATTCTCAACTATACAATAGTCATAAACAATTCGAAACAACAGTAGGGAGAGGGATTCTCAGGATGTGATCGATTATAGGAAAATTACGATATATGGGTAATTGAAACTACTAGTAAACAACTAAATATTAATGAGTAGACTAGACTATAAGTGATATAGCTTTCTCTCGAACAACTATCCCGAATCAGGTGATTTCTTTCGAAGATAAACAAGAATAACAATGAAGAACAACCCACACCTTAATTCACCCACTCTTTCGAGCTAGATGGGTAGGATTGGGTTTAGGGTTCACTATCTCGAGCTAAACCCCGTTCAACCCAATACGTACAAATCGTTAATCAATAATCTTAGTTCTAAAACCTCTATCGAGAGCAAGTCAAGAACACAAAATTAGATTTGCATTTGCAACTGCAATTCATAAATTAAACCACAATTAATGATTAAACTCACTTCAAAATAGCATTTAAACTAGTAATTAACAATACCCATAAACTAATTCAACTCATAATCACATGATCACACCCTAAGAATTGGGGTTTTAGCCAAACATCATAAAAAGTTGAAAACAATTACTGAATGGATTATCCATCAACTGGGTAAGAGTGATTTAGTCTTTACAATGCTTCAATTTGTAGAATATTTGAAACCCACTTCCAAAATCTCCAAATTGAATCTCTAAGGTTCTCAAAAACCTCTCGAAAACTACAAAGAAAACTATTCTAAAACCTATTCTTGTTTCAGCATGGGTAGTTCTGTCAATAAAAATGTTCAAAATCTAATTTATACTAGTCGAAAATAACCTACAAAAGTTCGTTTGGCAAAGTAAGTCGGGGTCGCTGAACCACTCGGCCAGCCGCCCTTCGATATCTTCCATCGCCTTTTCTCCTTTGCACTTAGCATCCTCAGGTTCTGTAACTTTGGGCGATCTCTCTATGCATCGCAAACTGCTCGGCAATTTGCCGACAGATCCTTTCCGTCACCGACTTGGTTTCTTCCTTCAGGGTTGGTTCACTGGAACTTTAGGCGGTCAAGCAAGCCACTCGGTGATTCGTCAAGTGCTCTTAGCGATCACCAGGCTTGCCTTTCTTCATTTCCTCTGCCTATTTTGTTCCTTTTTGCCTGTTAGTGTTGTTGTTTTGTTCCTCAATCCATATACCTGAAAATAAAGGATTTAACATCAGTTTATGCCACAAATTAAGTATTTGAGGAGACTAAATCTATAAAAATAAAGCCCCAAATGAGTCCAAATATCGGACTCATTACTGGATCAATGTTTTTGACGCAGAATTTAGCTTCCTCCTCAAAGACCCTTGGTTGGTCCTTGGGAGGTCGTACCTTGACGTTCTTACCTGAGACACTTCATTTTAACTACGGGGAGTTATATCTATGACTTTAACCCTAACGTCTATCTCTAGTTTAGCCTACTAGTTTCCGTGGTGTTACAATATCTCCCCCTTGGGAACATTCGTCCTCGGATGATGATCTAGACATCTTTTGGAAGTAAAGACTCAAGATTAGCAGTCCATCATTCATGCAACATCAAAAATAATGCACCATTTAAAGGAGGAAACATCAACTCCAACTCAAACAAAATCAATGCATCACAAGGAACTACATCTAACAACCCATTATGCATGAAAACTCAATATTTCTCATACTCAAAGGAGGAACTACCTTCTCCAACTAAAAGCATGCTCAACACAACTTCATCGATCCCTTAGGCAACATATTTTTTATAAAATCACAACTAAAACATGATCAACAAGTCATCTCATGTAGCCTACATGAAATTTTTACTCTCAGAGGCATACTAAGGCATGTTCTATAATTCATCTCTTGAAGTCAACATGCAACTCATACTTAATTCATAATAACATGAGGAAAATCAATCATAAAAACTCATTTTCTTACTAAACATGAATTTCTCAAGAACATGCATAACATAAGGAAACCATGGAAACACACAAGGTACACCTGACTCCCAAAATAAGAAAACTCAAGAGGAACTTATCATCTAAAACTAAAGGAGGAGTAAAAGGAAAATATACAGATATCGGGATATCTTATTGGCCTCGGCCTCCCAAATAGCACCCTTACCTAAAACCCTCACAAAAAGGTCACTCCTTAACACTTTCATGAAAGCAACTTTCTGGTTCTCCTATTTCTTAACTTGCCAGTCTAAGATCCCTACCCGTATTTCTAAATTAGAGAAATTCTCATTAACTCCCAACTTTTCTTAAGGAATTTATGAATGTCAGATCTCCAACACCCTTCTATATCCAAGAGACATGGAAAATCGGATACACAGGTACCACTCATTAAGTAACTCTAGCTCACAAGTAACCTTACCAACACCACTCAAGATCTAATATGAGCCTACAAAACTGGGACTAAACTTCCCAAACTCACTACACCTCACAAGGTGAGAATTTCAATCCAACCCATATCATGAACATCAAGAGCAATCAACGACGTTGTTATCTAAGCACGTCATCTCCCCCGTGGAAGTAAGCCTATACGAACTTTTATAAGAACCATTTCTTTCAATTCCGAGGTCGGAGCAGGTCATCACTAAGCTTTCACATCCATCCAACAAGATGACTCTAAACCATGTTGAATTACACTACTACCCTTTTAAACGAGTCCCTTCAATTACCACATCTAGGCATTACTTAAACACTCTATTCATCCAATATATCTGCATACCACAAAACTCATCATCACTAAGTCGGGTCCTACCATCAAATACACATAACCGTAATGAAACCCATTTATACAAAAGACAACATCAAAATCTATCATATCAAGTCTATCAATTCATTAAAAGACAAGGAACACTGGAATCTAAATTAGCGTAAAACACATATCGGGAGAAACACTTGGAGGATACTCTTGTTCACCTCTAGCTTGGAGAGCATGAGGCCTATTCTTCTTTGGAGCAGTCATACTCGCATCACTAGGAACAACATGCTTAACCTCTCTTCCTCTAGCGGTGAGTACCGGGTAACCTCTCATTTTGTGACCAATCCCACCAAAATCATAACAACACTCCATGTCGGCTAGGCATCTACCATAGTGCTTCCTTCCACACTTAGTGCAAGTAGGCTTAGGCAACAAAGATTTACTGTTATTCTCTCTTTGAGGCTTAGGGTTAGATACCCTCTCTTGGTTGAAACTAGGAGTATTTGAGGAACCTTGCCTGGAGAACCTTTCAAGAGGAGAATTATCAGCATCAATCCTAACCCTCTTTTTCTCCCTCAACCCCTCTTCAAGTTTCTCTTCCTCAATTTGTTGAGCATAAATCATAAGGCAAGAAAAATTCATATCATGATCAATCATGGTCGTACGAAATTCATTTACTACTAACTCGGATACTCCCGACACAAACTTACTCATCCCTAACCTAGGATCGGACACTAGAATTGGATCATACTTAGACGATTGGGTGAACCTCAATGCATATCCCTTAACACTCATATTACCTTGCCTAAGGTTAATGAACTCAAGACTAAAGCTTCTCTCAGAACCTATCTAGGAAAGCACTTGAACCTCTCCCACTATGTGGGACCCATTCGTATTGGTCTAGTCTCTTTCCATTGATTAAACCAAACTTGAGAAACCCTTTGAGTTGGTAAGAAGCCAACTCTGCCTTATCTACCGGAGTCACTCCCATAAAGTGCAACACCTTAGAGATCTCATCTATAAACTACTAAGGATGTTCCTTCATATTTGACCCATAAAATTCCAAAGTTTCTATCCCAGCCTGAGTCAACATTTGAAAACCAACCCTAAACTTCTCATTAGTCACATTCACAGCCAAAGGGTCAATTGGAGCTTGAGGAGGATCTTTTAGATACACTTTGTGTTCCTCATTCGGTCTAATGTTAACCCTTGAAGTATTCATATCCTGAAATCCATCGGGCACGGAATAAGAGAAAGACCTAATAGAGTTAAATTCTATGGCAAGACATAGAGAATGAAAAAGTGAAGTTTCCTAAACATCCAGTAGCCTCTTATTCATAAATGTGGCGCGCTTCATATTTGTAAACAAGACTCTATTAGACGTGGTTTGAGACGTCTTAGAACCATTCTAAAACTTGAACTCTGATACAAGTTTGTCACGACCCAAGAGTACCCCCTAGATGTGACACGGCATACAAGACTTTGAAAATTCTCATACACTCCTCTTAGCATATCATAACATAAGATAATAGAAAATGGTGCGGAAATTTTGAAAAAAAAAATTCAATACTATAGGTTTCATAAAAACAAAGCGGAAATCTTACACTTGTCTCAAACCATCTAATACATGTAAAGAGTTAGGGACAAAGCCCATACAAAAGGCCAAACATAAAAGAAATACATAAAAAGGAAGGGTGATCAAGTCATCGATGCTATGAGGACTCACCAAAATTTCTCTTCTTGATCTACTATAAACCTAGCCATAAATATGGAAATCAATATCATCAAACCCTACATTTGATAAGAATGTAGGCAAAATTATGTGTTAGTACAATAATGTACGAAATATGATTGCTAGCATAAATCATCAACATAAGAACACCATAGGTGTTAGTTAACAGAAGACATATACCATAATCATAAGAGACAATAACACAAGTCATAAGCATAAAAGACATCATCATAAAATAGGATATAAGCATAAGATGTAACAACATAGTCATATGCATAATCAATACATCTAGTTTAACATAACATAAGAGAAATATTTCTTAAGTTACCTCAAGGAAAGCTTGTGCAATGGATGGATAAGACCCCATAATCCCACCCATGCTAAGCAAGTCACTTGAGGCACTCATTCATATTTATCATCTGTTGATCTCATCCTTAGCTTATTTCTCATAGACAAGAAAACATTCACCTTTAGTCACACATGTATTGGAAGGGCCTTTCAAGCTACAATCAATCTAAGCATACATCATAAGCATAAGTCATAAGCACATTCACATAGAGCATCAAAACATAAGAGAACATACTATGAATACCCTCAAATCATACGTGTGCAATGCATGAATAAGATTCCATAATATCTCCCATACTAAGTAAAGCTTCTTGGGTAAACATAGTTCATAATTCATATCCTTGTTGTGGGCTTAAGCCTTAACGACATAGACCATAGGAGCTTAACATGGAATATTTTATCTACCCCACACCGAAAAGGGGTTGCTCTACTTGCATAAGGTAGAACCATATTCTTAGATTAGGATGATCCAATAGCTAAGTAACCTACGAGGGAACGTTATTATGGGATAAGGATATTGTTACTAGAAACCCACCCTCAACTAATGGAGCAGCTTCCATCTCATGGGACCTACTCTAGAAAATTGCTCTCTACTTACGGAAGAGTTTCCATCCCATTATTAATATCCACTCGGTGCTAGGCATTAATTCACAGGAATTTCATATTAAGTCTTCACTTAAGTTCATATTCATGGAGGCTTTTCTTGACACTCAATCCAATATAATTCATAAGATAGCTCATTAGATCATGCGTGAGAATAACCTTTCACCGTCCATGGCTACATATAGATTCAATAGGTGAGAGTAATCTTCTAACCTTAGAATCATCATATTCTGAGTAAACTATTCACATCATATCATATTCTTACATAGGTGTGCATACGATAATATCATTTCAACAACACACAACAAGGTCATAATCATAATCACTTTACTTTCAAAGTGTTCCTAAAGCATATATATAACCATCTTAATCATGCAAAATATCATATCTTGTCCTTTCAAGGACCAATGCTCATATCAAATCAACACATATAGAATGATTACATTAAACATGGATATAATCACAATTTCAAGTAATCAAATCACTACATGCATAATCTCATATACTCATAATGTAGGTCATGTGAGCAAAGTCCTTCCACAATAATGCCATATATAAATAAACATACATATAGTTTCACTCTCAAAGCCTTAACATTCCTAATTCATTCATATTAGCTTTTACCCTCAAGGCCCTAAAAATCACATTCATTCTACATGTCTTACTCTCAAGCAATACTTCACATGGTCATCATATATGCCTAATTCTAAAGACAATCTAACCACATACTTCATCCTTAATCAATTTTAATCATATATGATCATATAAACTCAATCTCAATACTACTATTCATGATTCATCATATGAGCCTTGATCTAATCAATTCATGTCTACAGGCTTTACTTTTAAGCAATTCATATCTAGGTGATCTTATCTCAAGAAATTCATAAAGTAATTCATTAATCTTAGAAGGTCGCATCTAAGCCCTCAATTTCCCTTTTAGTGGCATAAAACCAAACAATATCAATTTCACCCTAGAATCTTAGGTTAATCAAGAATACATGTATAATCATGCTAAAATCGTGTAATTCCATCACAAAAAATCATATACTAATCGTAATCCACTCAATTGGATCACATTCATCAAAACCCACAACATTGGAAGACACCCTAGCTAAAATTGGGGAATTCCTCTTCAAACTGTGGAAAAGTAGGGGACGTAATAGATTAAAGGAGTCCATGAATGAATAAGTCATCATACATTGATTACAAAGCCTAGAAAGCTTGAATCAATGGACTCTTGACCTAGCTTGACCCCCTTATTATTCTTCTTCTTCTTCTTCTTCTTCTTCTCTTTCTCCTTCTTCTTCTCTTTCTCCTCATCCTCCTCCTCCTCCTCCTCCTCCTTCTCCTTCTCCTTCTCCTTCTCCTTCTTCTCCTCCTTCTTCTTCTTCTTCTTCTTCTTCTTCTTCTTCTTCTTCTTCTTCTTAAGAGAGGATTTTTTAGACGGAATTGGGTTTCTGTTGGGGGTTTCTAATTAATGATTTAGGAGGAATTAATTAAGGTTCTAAAGTTTTCATATAGTTGGTCTTATCTAGGGTAAAATAACATCACTTAATAGCTAATTAATTCCAGAAAATTCCACAAGCCCCTACTTAATCGTTTGACACCAGCATTCTGCATCACCCACGACACCACACCCACGGGTCCTGAGTAGACCCACGGGGTGTGCTGGTCAAGCGTGGGTGATGGTTTGAAATAGTGTTTCTGGGACCCTGACCCACGACCCCTCACCCACGGGGCGTGCGTCTCTTTCGTGGATCACTATTTTTGGGGAAGAATTTCGGGTCCTCCTCAAGGACCCTTGGTTAGTCCTTGGGGGGGTCGTACCTTGGCATTCTAACCTGAAACCCTCCATTTTAAGTACGGGGAGTTATATCTCGGACCTTTACCCTAACGTCGAGCTCTAGTTTAGCCTACTAGTTTTTGGGTTGTTAAACCAAAACCCTCCACCAATGGTAATTACTCAAGTTTCTAAGTTCTAAGAATCTATTTATGGATTAGGTGAGTGATTATCTTATCTTTAGCACTAGAAATTTTGGAAAACTATCAATTAATGCTCTAGTTCACCTAGTAGCTCTCAAGAACGAAGTTTTGCATAAAAATAATAATTTTGGGGTTATTCCCTAAATTAACTTGCGATTGTCCCGCCACAACAGCCCTACCCTAGGGGAACTAACCCCGCTTTGGCAGCTTGCACGGAGGTAGAAGCTCGTAATTTGAGTTCCAAGCTACAATTCACGACACACCTTCAAACCTGGACATTCAAAAACTACCCTTCCATGCTAAGATCAATTTCGAGTATTCTACTCACCCAGATTTGATTCCATAAAACCGTACAAGATTCGTAACGTCTTGGCTATCCACTCATGTGATCAAATTCATTATCAAACCACTAGTCTATTACCAGATTTTCCTTGACCTCAATTGTCTTAGATTTCATCCAAGTTTAGCCTAGGCTAGAAATTTCCAAGTCACTACTCAAAAGCTTTATGGCACAAATTCCTTTCCCATTATCTTTTCCATAAAGACGGTAACAAGTCGTTACATATGCTTGGTGAGGAAAACCCATTTATGTTTGATGCATCCCATATGAAAAATGTGTCCAACATTCTCATACAATGTATATGGCGAGATGACGAGAAGCCTAATCATGTAGCACAAGAACTCCATGTTCCCCTTATTGACTAAAGGGGTTTCTTTTCTGGTGACCCTGCTGTCGCCCAACAAGCATCTAGGATTGTGGGTGAAGTGTGCATAAGTCCTGGTTTTTTCTTATAGTGAACCACGGAGTTGATGCTAATCTCATCTCTAATGCACATCGTTATATGGACATGTTCTTTGACATGCCTCTCCGTTAAAAGCAAAAATCTCAAAGGAAAATAGGTGAACATTGTGGTTATGCCAGCAACTTTACTGGAAGGTTTTCTTCAAAACCACCTTGGAAAGATACACTCTATTTACGATAATCTGCTAACGAAGGCTAATCTCACATAGTTCAGGAGTATTTCCAAAGGACATTGGGTGAAAGTTTTAAAAATCTCGGGTAAGGACAATCAACTATCTTAGTTTTCATATTTTTAATTCTTTTGTCGTACTTTTCTCTTTGGTATGTTTCATAAAAATGTGGTTTTTTCCTTTTTTGGCATGACATGTTTAAGACCACTAAATTAAATCATATTCTTGTACAGTTTATATATATTTTTTGTCTAAGACTATTGAATTCAAAAGTCTTTCTTTAATTTCTTAAATTTTATGTCAAATCAAAATAAGACATAAAAATTGAAACAAAAGGAGTATCTATTTTTCTATTTTTTGATTATGTAAATGAATTAACCTTTTTCCCCTTTAATTACACTGGAATGTTTATCAAGATTATTGCAATTCCATGAGCACAGTTTCTCTTAGGATCATGGAACTTTTAGGAATAAGCCTAGGTGTACAGAAGATCCACTTTAAAGAGTTTTTCGAAGATAATGAATCCATAATGAGACTCAATTATTATGCCCTAAGCCAGAAACCAGAGTTCACCTTAGGAATAGGGCGTCACTATGATCCACCATCATGAACTGTTCTCCATCAAAATTTTGTTAACGGACTTCAGATTTTTGTGGACAACAAATGGTACTCCATCAGTCAAAATTTTAATGTTTTGTGGTTAACATAGACAACACATTTATGGTAAGCAAATTTACAAATTGGAACTATATAATAAGCTACTGCATTATGTATTACATACAAATAATATAAACAGAATCAATTAAAGAAATAATACATTTTTTGGTGAAAAACATTATAAGATCTTTCCACATGATGCACAATGATATACATCAGGAATTCTTAGACTTACTACTTGAATATAACATATTTGGTGATTGTCCTTTTGCAGGCCCTATCGAATGGTAGAAACAAAAGTTCCCTGCATAGAGCAGTGGTTAACAACAAGACTCCTAGAAAATCTCTTGCTTTCTTTCTTTGTCCAGACAAAGATAAGATGGTGAGTCCACCAACTCAATTGGTGGACTACAACAACCCTCAACTATATCCTGACTTCACATTGCCTGCTCTCCTTGAGTTTACTCAAAAGCATCAAAGAGTTGTTATGAACTCTCTTCAAGCTTTCTCGATGTGGCTTCAAGACAATAATGTAGAAGCTTAAGAGTTATACATGTGAGGTTCAAGATTGAAGGCCTTGGAATCATTTGTGTATATGTTTAATCTTTGATTTAGAACTCTAGATATTCCTGTTGCAATAATTCTATTAAATTAGGCACCTAGTATTTAGGAATTGATTTCTATTTCAGTTTGGTTTTTAGTCTGTAGATACATGTCTTTTGTTAGTCAATAATGTAAAGTTTTGTAGTGCAATACATAGTTTATCCTTCAACTTTTCTTCCATTGTTATTTTCCTAAATTTTTTTTCTTTCAAAACCTGATAGGTGGGATCTAGAGCTATTTTTCTTAACTGACCTTTGAGGGAAGCGATGGATTTCAAAAATAGTTTTTCATGAATAACTCATGCTGTTTTTAGTAATGAAAATTACCAATTATAAGTTGTGAGAACGAAAAATTACTTGGAGGCCCTTCATCGATAGGAAGAAAGCCATGGAAGAGAATTATGAAATTAATCTGTTACAAAAAAATCCCACCATAGCGCAAATCAAGAGTCTCAAAGAAAAGAAAATTATGAAGTCCACCATGAAAGCAACTCTGTTTGTTATTGTCTCAACAACTATTTTAAAAAGAATTATATTTCTCCCATCACCAAAAGATATTAGAAATTATCTTAAGAAAGAATATGTTGGAGGTGAAGAATTCAAGTTGCAAAGAATAAAAAACTCCAAGAAAATCAAAGGATGCTTGGATAGATTGCTTGGTATTGATATCAAGGTAAGATTTCTAGGCACTAGATCAGAAGAAGGTAGGAGATAAATATAAACCAAAGAAACCAAAGGTTGATTTATTAAATAATTTGACTTTAGCAAAAAAATCAAGAAACTCATTCTTTGGATGTGATATTAAAGACTCCCTTAATTAAGAGGAAATGTAGGGAATGCCAAAATCCTAAGAAACACCCCCCCCCCCCTTGATATTATAGAAGTGACATGTGATAACAATCATATTAAGGAAATGAAGTCAAGGTTTTCGAATTCCAGTGGAAAAGACTTCAGTAGAAGCAGAGTTAGTGAAGAGACTGATGGAAAAGGTGGAGGTAAGAAGAGAGAGCGAGTCAGACAAGATCTAGATTGCACTATGTCACAGCATAGTGAAGATGCTGAAGATTCTTCAAGATGAGGAACATAAATGAGACAGATTTGGATCGTTCTACAGATAAAATGTTTAAGAGAGATGATGTACATTATGATGACGATCCCATTTGGGGAACTTGTTTATCGAATAGTGGATCATAAATTTATAATACAAGCAACCAAATGTTAATTGATTGAAAAAGTTGGCTTTAGTAAAAATTCCAGAAAAACATTCTTTGGATATGATATTAAAGAATCCTTAAGAGGAATGTGTTAATGCAAGAATCTTAAGACTAAACCTTCCCCATATATTATAGAAGTGACATGTGATAACAACTTTATGAAAGAAAATAAATCACAAGTGTCCAAGTTCTTGGGAAAACACTTCAATATAAGCAAAGCTAGTGATAGATTATTATAAATAATAAGTTCACAACGATTATCGATGTAGTTCATAGCTAACTCAAAGTTTTTTGTGTGTCTTAGGAGGAGCATTTTTATAGGGAAGACCTTGGAAGAAACGATTGTGGCCATATATACCATATTGAGTGCTCCGAAAGAGTAGAACAAGATCCAGAACACTTGCCCCATCTTAAAGAGGAAAGTGGTTGTTATTTTCTATTTTACATTGAGAATTCATGCATTCCTTTGTAACTTCATTACAACTAGTCAACTTATTTCAGGCCCAGTGACTTGATTTTTGTTGAATCTTTCTATATCATGTTATTTTGGCAAAGCTCAAGAAAGTTCAGGAAAACTTCAAAATTAGAAATCGTTTTCAATCTTAGAACAATGGTGTTTTAGTTTTTCAATTCAGTAAGTTATATGTTTTTTCTTACTTTTTCGAAGTTAAACATAACTAAGTACTTATGTCTCATGTTTTTAATGGATGATGTACGACATATTTGATTTTTATTGATATTTAATGTAAATTTTGAATCCCTTTTTGTAGAGTAACTACATAATTTAGTTCATAATATAATTACTGATCTATATTATCCAGTTTCCTATGATTTGTGCACTGGATAGTTTTCCCATCCTTCAACTATTAATAAAGCATAATTGTGTATGTACTAAAAACATAAAACATACAAACATGCATACAAAGTTTTATTATGCTTTATTTATGATGTGATATAAGTTCCAAATTTATTATCTTAATTTTAAGACCTGTGTGATTTCTATGTGAATACACCAATATGCATATCTATGTTTATAACCATATAACTTTAGATCAACACGTGCAGGTAAATCATATTAAGGGTGTAATATCTGATAACGATGTATAACTCTCTCTTATTCCAAAATATTTCAAAGTTTTTCTTGTCACATTTCTTTAAGTAAATCTTCTATTCCTAAAACTGCCCTTAAATTTTAGGAAAATATAGTGGAGTATGATATTAGAACAATATATTTTTTCTAAAACTCAAGTATCCGTCTGAGTTATTTTACCCTACAAAATATACTGAAATTATCATTCTGTTCTCTGAAAAATCAAAAGATAGAGTGTTTTATGGGGCTTTAGAAGTTTCTTATTATAATTTGTTCATGATTGCTTTTTACATATTAAAACATCGGAATTATGACATCATGCACAGATAGATTTAAGATTTAAACTAGATAAGATAACCATTTTAGTCTTTAAGATTCTTAATGCTAATCTCATTGTACATTTGAAATTATGTGTTCACAATTAGATATTCTTTTTGACCTTTTAATAGTTTTAGTTGTTTTTCACGTATTTATTTATGTTTCATTTTGAAAATACTGGGTTTAGTTGGACCTATAGAACATATGCACTATATGCCTCTAATAACATGTCTTTAAAAATTATTTATCTTAAATTGCAACCAAACCGGAAGATTTAGCTAGTGTCATCAAACAATGTCAAAACAAACCATCAGGGAACCCCAAATAGTAGAAGCTCTAATGTTACTACTGTTTGAAAATGCCAGAATCTTAATGCTTACATGAATAATAGATAATCAAATTATTTATGCTAGAATATATACAATTATGCTAGAACACAGAAACTTGAAGCGTGAGCAGATACCTTCAAGCGAATCCACAAGTTATACAGATCTTCTTTCAAGCTAGTTTCCAAGTTAGACAGATCTTCAAGTGAATCCACAAGATCGATAGCAGCTATGTAGTCTTCTACAATTATCCCAAATTCATATCCGAACTCTCTCAATACTTGGGTGGGCAAGTATGAATAGAAACCTTCAATATTTTTCTAGGTTAGGAGAATCCCTACTTATAGAGATTTCTTCCCAATCCAAAAAGGAGAACAAAACATAGTCAATTTTCTTCTACCATAAAACTACACGACTGATTTCCTTTTAAAAGAAAAACTCACGCTAGTATCCTCTTTTCTCCTTAGAAATAAGATTCTGAGTTCTAGTTAAATATGGGCATTATAGGGACCACAAAATTAACTACTGAGACTTCTATTATGGAAATAATTCCAAATAATTAATTTGAATTATTCTTACCATAGTAAATTACAATTCATTTCACCAGAAATTTGTAATAGTACTCCTCTATTTATATTTCGAAATTCCCTATTAAACACTTATAGATTTCTCTATGATAAGATTACAAATACTACTCAATAAATTAAATTACTAACGAAATTAATTCAATGATTAATTTTCTTTAGAGCACTACTTAACTTATTTCATGTGTCGGATTCATAAATCCACTTACAAGGTTTGACACGATGAAAACTTATAATCTTCTCAAAAAGGCGTATTAATCAATCTCTATAACGAGACATGAATTCCATCAACTAACTTATTACTTCACCAATATATATTATTATCATCCAATCTACCAGACATATTGACCTATCTCAAGATCTCAGATTTTAATAAATCAAAACGATAATTAATATTTATATGAAGATTAAGATTATAAGTACATTTAATAGTTTCTGGCTGACTTTGTGATTTTAGATTTGTGAGATCGATGCTGAAATACCCATTATTTTGGGAAGGCCATTCTTAGCAACCGGGAAGGCATTGGTGGATGTCGAAAGTGGGATATTAAAGTTTCGGGTGAACGATGATTAGGTAGCCTTCAATATTTGCAAATCCATGAAACAACCAAGTGATATCCATGTGGTGTCTACTAAGGATGTTATAGATGAGGCGGTGGCAAGTGTGAGCCATTTGACGCGAAAGAATGAACCCCTTGAATTTGTGCTTGCTAATTATGATGAATCTGAAGTTCAAGTCTATGATGAAGTAGTAGTTGCCTTATCGGGGTTAGGAGTATATTCAAGGAATCCAATCAAGTTAGATATCAACCTAAAACACAGAGAAAGACCTCCTGCTAAGCCATCAACTGAGGAACCGCCAAATTTCAAATTAAAAGCACTGCCCTCTCATCTCAAATATGCCTTCTTGGGAGCCAATAATACTTTACCATTGACTTGCTTGAAAGGCAGGTGAAATTGCTCATTGAAGTAATGTGAAAGCATATAAAAGCTATAGGATGGACCATAACTAATATAGTAGCCATTCCTCCTGGTATCTGTACGCACAAGATTCGGCTTGATAATGAATGTAAATCTAGCGTGGTACATCAACGGAGATTGAACCCACCAATGCAAGAGGTGGTGAAAAAGGAGATCATCAAGTGGTTAGATGCGGAAGTAATCTACCCGATTGCAGATAGTAAATGGGTAATCCTGGTGCAATGTGTACCAAAAAAGGAGGTATCAATGTAGTCCTGAATGCAAGGGGGAACTCGTGTCAACTAGACCAGTGACTAGGTGGAGACTATTTATGAACTATGGAAAACTTAATTCATGGACCGAAAAGGACCACTTTCCAATGCCTTACATGGACAAGATGCTTGACCGGTTGTCGGAAAGAGGGTGGTATTATTTTTTAGATGGGTACTCCGGCTACAATTAAATCTCTATTGAGCCTGAAGACCAAGAGAAAACCACTTATACTTGCCCTTATGGAAAATTTGCATTCAAAAGGATGCCATTCGAGTTATGTAATGCCTTCGCGACATTTTAGCATTGCATGTTGTCTATTTTTGCAGATATGGTCAAAGACTCTATGGAGGTATTGATGGACGACTTCTTAGTAGTAGGGGATACATTTGAAGAATGCTTAATACACTTATGGCAAATGCTCAAAAGATGGGTGGAAACGAATCTGGTTCTGAATTGGGAGAAATGTCACTTTATGGTGAAGGAAGAGATTCTTCTCAGGCACAAGGTGTGACTCCACGAGAGTACCCCCGAGACGCTGACACGGGACCTAGGACCACAAGTGATCCCAAGTTAACCCTGTTGGCATGATCATGAGCATACTAAAGATAATAAACTGATGCGGAAGCTAAATCATAAATAAAAATGAAAAGATGGGGAAAATCCTTTGACTTCTGGGCTGGAACTGAAGAAAACCTGATGCGTTTTTGAACTAGGGTTCTTGACCTTTTTCTCCTCTCTTGCTTTTAATTTTCTAAGTTTGGATTAATGATTTGACTTGGATAAGTTCTAGTTATGTTTCCAAGGTTAAACTGACTAAAACCTCATGATTTAGGGTCTAAACGACGTATATTAGGAGTTAAACGAAATAAGAAAAGACCAAAAGATCCGTAACTTAATTATTGTCGGAGTGAACAGCGGACTGGAGCTACGGGCCGTAGGTCAATTGATGGTCCGTTGATTGGAGTCGTCGGTCGAGTTTGCCCGACAGGGCTTCACTAAAATGAGTATAACTTTTTAATCAAAGGTTTGATTTTAGCAACCTCAGTGGCGTTGGAAATAGAATTCAATTATCTATCATATCGTAGGTCATGGGACACATAATTCCTTCTTTTCTAAGAGGTATGACCATCTGAAGTTGACCCACTCTACAATTCTCCCCTAACTGACTGCTAACCCTCATCAACGGTCAGACCAACGGATCGTGGATCCAACGACGGTTCGTGTTGGTCGACCGTAGTTTGTGTCAGAGGCTGGGTAAAGGAGTCTTGATCCACAGACACAAACCACAGATCATGGTCTGACCTACGGACCGTTGGTTTGTCCGTGACTTGAGACTTAGCCGATTTTTCTGAGTTGGGTTTAGGGAGGGGCTGTAGTGGTGAACCACGGACTATCAGCACGGGCCGTGGTCTGACATATTGTTCGTGGATGGCAACCATGGGTTGCAACTACAAATTCTCAAAATCTGCATTTTTGGTCTATTTTGGATATGTGGTGTTACACAAGGTATCACAAAAGGAGTTGGAAGTTGACAAGGTGAAAATTGAGGTTAATGAGAAACTACCCCCGCCGATTTTAGTGAAGGGTGTTCGCAGTTTCTTGGGGCATGCAGGGTTCTACCGAAGGTTCATTAAAGACTTCTCAAAGATTGCACACCAACTATGCAAACTCTCGGAGAAGAAAGCGAAGTTCTATTTTGATGACGCCTCTTTGGCTGCATTTCAGTGTCTGGAAGAGAAACTAGTATCCACTCCGATTATCATCAGCCCTAATTGGTCTGAATCTTTTGAAGTAATGTGTGATGCTAGTTGTATGGCATTGGGGGTAGTGTTGGGGAAAAAGCACAACAAACTATTTCACCCAATTTAACGCAAGCAAGACTCTAAATAGTGCCAAGCGAAATTATACGGTCACTGAACAAGAGTTTCTTGTGGTAGTCTATGCATTATAAAAGTTCCGGCCATACTTGCTAGGCACTAAAGTAACTGTACATACTAATCATGCTGCACTCCGTTACTTGATGGCAAAAGAAGATGAAAAACCAAGATTGATAATGTGGGTGCTACTATTACAAGAATTTGATTTTGAGGTAAAAGATCGAAAATGCTGCGAAAATCAAGTGGCTGATCACTTATCGAGGTTGGAAGGAAGGGAAGATGTTGAGCATGAGGTCGACATAGATGACTCCTTCCTCGATGATTAGGTGTTTGCAATATCTCTCAAGCCTACACCCGGGTATGCAGATTTTGCAAATTACATTGTGAGTGGATTGATGATGGATGAGTTGACCTTTTACCAACAAAAGAGGTTCATGTTCGATCTTAAAAATTACTTTCAGGATGAACCATACTTGTTTCGAGAGTGTACTGACTATGTCATTAGAAGGTGTGTTCCTGAAGAAGAAGCGGTAGAAATTCTTGTCATGCATCTCCAGTGGGAGGTCACCATAGTGGTATTCGCACTGCCGCTAAAGTTCTCCAAAGTGGATATTATTGGCAGTCCCTCTAAAAATGTGCACATGAATTTGCGAAGAAATGCTCTCAATGTCAACAACAAGGCGGAGTGTCTAGAAGACCCGAACTAGCTCTCACTCTTGTTTTAATGTTTGAGCTATTCGATGTATGGGAGATCGATTTCATGGGCCCATTTGTGAGCTCATTTGAAAATAAATATATCTTGGTGGTTGTAGATTATGTTTCCAAATAGGTGGAAGCCACTACACTTCCAAACAATGAAGAAAAAAGTGTTGTCCAATTCTTGAAACATTACATCTTTGCAAGATTTGGCACTCCTAGGGTAATTATTAGTGATGGGGGATCCCACTTTTGCAATAAGTAGTTTTCAATGGCACTGAGCAAATATGGGGTGAAACACAAGGTAGCAACCCCATATCATCCCCAAACAAGTGGTCACGTCGAGGTATCAAATCGGGAGATCAAAAGCATCTTGGCAAAGACAGTGAATGCCAACAAAATTGACTGGTCTAGGAAGCTCGATGATGCACTATGGGCATATCGAACCGCTTACAAAACACCTATTAGTATGTCCCCATATCAATTGGTTTTTGGTAAGGCTTGTCATTTGCCCGTCGAGTTGGAACACAAAGCATTGTAGGCATTGAAAGCTTTAAATTTAGATTGGTCAAAAACTTCAAGGGGAAAGGTAGAGCAGTTGAACGAACTGGATGAATTTAGACTAAAATCTTATGAAAGTTCAGCCACTTATAAAGAGAAGATGAACAAATGGCATGATGCTCCAATACTCAAGCGGGACTTCAAGGTAGGAGGATGTGTGTTGCTATACAACTCTCGACTTAGAATCTTTCCAAGAAAGCTCAAATCCAAATGGTCTGGACCTTTTAGGGTAATGCGAGTGTTCTCCAATGGTGCCATAAAAGTTGATGATCAAGAGGGACCTCCATTTAAAGTGAACGGTCAATGTTTGAAATTATATTTTGGGGACTGCCAAGAGATTTCTTTGGTTGAGGTAGTGTATCTAGAAGATACTTGAAGGCATTTCCACGACGTTAACTAAGGCGTTGTTTGGTAGGCAATCCAAAACCATTTATTGCATTACTTTGCTTTGTTAAAATAATGGCGTGCTGATTGTGAAGTTGGAAGTGTGGAGAGTGAACGAAAAGTGCAAATTGGCGAGTTACAGGTCCATTTCGCGAATCGCCAAAGGGTTCACCGACCCTAAACCAGACCACCTTTAGACTCAAGACAAATTTACATTGGAGTTTGTAAAACTCGGCGACCTCAGGAAATTATTAGCGAATCACCGATCATGTAGGTGATATCGACGGAGACTGTCGTTTGGACTCCCACCATACATGGAGGGTCTATAAAATTCAGCGAGGCAAGTGAATACTTGGCGTTACGCCAAAGAGTTCGGTGATCGGGACTAATGTCACCGAATGGGGGAAAATTGGACGGCTTTGTAGGCAAAAGGTTTTAAAGTTGAAGATTCTTTCACTTTCCCCTCACTTTTTATCTCCCCAGACTCACACTTGCATTCTAGTTTGCATATTTCTTGCATTTTTAGAGTATTATTAGTGTTGCTTTGTGCTCGATATTGGATTATATTGTCGCCTAGTGTTTCAATCTTCTCTTTGTCGACACCAAAGGTTGGTTTTCTATGCCCTGAGTTTATTTCATCAAAATTTATACTCATTTGCAATAGCCTGATCTTGTTGAAGTGTTCTGATCTTGCCTGATAGGATTGGATTATTTACATGCATTATTTAATTTGATAATCTTGCTCGCGTAGTTGTGACTGTTGAGTTGTCATAATTGCATGCCTTAAATTGGATTAGAATGCGAGGGGTTGTGTTTGGGTGCTATGGGTCATACCTTGATTGTACTAGTTCATACTTTGATTTTGCCTTCAGGGGTTACAGGGTTGAATTTGAGGAGATGGGTTGAAAATAGGTGCGTTGAGCCATTTGGCGAGTTGGGTTGAGCTCGCCGAACCACTTGGCGGTTCACCTAACGTCCCCATCTCGCCTTTAATTTAATTATAAATGTGTTGTTAATTCTGTGACTTTCAGCGAGAAGTTGAAGGTCGCCAAAGACTTTTGGCGACTTACCGAAAGTCTCATTTTACCCTTGTCAACTCCCATGGATCTCTGTGCACAGTAGCTTTCAGCGGACCAACTCTAGATCGCTGAATGATATCGGCGACTCGCCAAAAGAGTCGGCGAAGCTTATCAGTGCTTTTGCCAAATATTTTTCTAACTTCTTTTAGATTTTGCAGACATGACTAAACCTAAAGATGGTGAAAGAATAATGCCAGATCAAGAGAATTCCAAAGGAATTTTGATAAAGGAAGATGCAGTTACGTCGAAAGGAAAAGCTTCGAAACTACCCACAACTACTAGGAAAGGCAAGGGGAAAAGGGCCACTTCAGCCAGGAAGACCATTACCCTAGACCCTAATATTCCATCATGGGCCAGGGGATTTTGCAGAGCGGTGCATATCTTTCTGGCAGACACACACTCAACAGACCTTCGTGAATCTGGTACCATTGTTCCCCCTGAGGTGACTCCGGGCACTGATGCCCATATTCAGAGTACTACATCGGGCACTAAGGCCCAGACAGATGGAGAGACTGCATAGATAGGATCCCCTCTTTACCTCCCTCTCTGTCTTCCTTTATTTTACCTTTCGTATTTTGTGTTATTTGCATTTGAGGACAAATGTTTTCATTTGTGGTGGGTGAGGCACACTTTTGTATGTTATTCGTGAATTGTGTTTTGTTTATGTATTTAGGTTGTAAGCTATAATTGTGTTAATTACTACTTTCGTGGAAGGTTTGAGCTTATGGTTCCTTTTATTTTAAATTGCAAAATGATTTTGACCCTTCCGAAAAATTTTTGCACCCCCTTCTGTGTTGAATATGGTTGTTCCTTCGAAAAATTTGAGTATTGATTTCGATCAATACCGATGAGTTGGGTAGTGCTTATAATTGAACAAACATGAATGTGTGGCTACAATGAGGCCAAATGAAGTTGCATAGACAGTATGTGAACTCTTTGCATCTCATTGTGACTAGCTAATGATCAAATCGAGTCTCTTGGGATGATCGTTGCAACTAGAAAAAGTGTGGAGTCTTGTTTGAGTTATAGTGCCAATGCCTAGTGTGATGAGCTTACCTGTGAACTATGCATGATGGATCCTAGAATTTTCCCCATTGGCCCAGTCAACCAAGTGCTGCTATCTCTTGATATGATCTTAGGCAACTTCTAAGAGTGTGAGCCAATTTGTCATATACCTCTTTTGTGGCCTACCTTGTAAATGTGTGAACCGTTTTTGAACACCCCTTGAGCCTTACCTTTCTTTGGAAGAAACTTGATGAAAACAATGACCTTTCTTTAGCCATTACCCATAATCCATAGTCAACTTAGGCCAAAAGCCTAAGTTGGGGGTGTGGTGAAAAGATAAGAGCAAGTCAAGAAGTGCAAGGAAAGCATCCTCTAACCCATGGTTTTGAGAAAACTTAAACCCCTCCATTTATAAAAGAAAAGAAGAAGAGAGAAATGAGAAAGAAAAAGGAAAAGAATGAAAAAGAAAGTTGTGGAAGGAAGAGGAAAGGAAGTGTTATGAGTACAACATTTCGTGAGGATGAAAGTCATTGTTCCTAAATGACCATATATTTGCACTCAACCCTATTACAAGCCTTGAAGAGACCTTCTTGATCTTGAGTGAGCTGAAGCAAGTGTTGATTGGAAAATATGGGCAAACCGATGGGTGAAATTATGCATAGTGTTCTTCTTTGTGAGTGTGAGCATTGCATTTAATTCCGGGACTTTAAATCATTAAACATGTGTGTGTGAATATGGAATCATTCCTTATGTGAGTGCATTTCAACAATTTGGTTGAGCTTGAACTTGCATTTGAAGCAAGTATTATAAGCATGAGATTCTTTGTTATTGGTAAGTCACAACTTGAATCTTTGAGTGCACATTTGATCTTTGCATAAGTAAATTGAGTCTTGTTGTGTGCATTCATGATTGAGTCTTGTGTAGCACTGTTCGAGATATCCTTTTTGAATGGCTAAACTTGAGTTTGCTTAAGGACAAGCAAAAGTTTAAGCTGGGGGTGCTGATGAGTCCACAAATTGGACTCATTTAGGGATATATTTTGATAGAATTAGTGTCCTCAATTGCATATTTTGTCTCAATATCTGATGAAAACCTTAAGTTTCAAGTATTTGGAGTTTGAGGGAAAGCATGGACACTACTTAGCAAAAAAGGAACAAACTCAGCTGAAAGAACAAAGAAACGAAGATCTGAGAATCGTCGAACCCATTCGGCGAGTTGCCAAAAGGTCTTATCCTCGCCTTTTGTTCCACTCTGTGTTCCCTAAAGGATCAAATCGGCGGTGAAAAGGAGCAGTCGGCATGTCGCCGAGCAGTTCCGTGAAGCAGTACTATGTCGCCCAATGATCCAAAACACAATAATGCTGAAGAATAGAGCAAGACGATGATGAAACCTACCAAAGGGCGGATCGCCGAGTTGATCGATGTTCTCGACTAAGGAAACTGAATGATCCGCTGCAGCACAGATTTTTGAAAACTATAAATATTCGTTGAGAGTTGTATCTCAATATCAGATTTGTAATATAGAATTTTTAACATAGAATTTTGATTTCTAAGTTTGGAAAGGGTATCAGAGTTATGGATAATAAGAAACATGGTAAAAAACATACGAGTAGAAAATTAAGAAAAATAAGAAGAAAATTAAACAAATTATATCCGGAATATCAACAATTTAATATCACAAAGACTGATAACGAAATATTAGATCAATTAATAGATAATATATCTAAAATAGAATATAAATATATTCAATACTTAAAAATACAATGAATAACAAGAATAGCGAATATAGACAAAAACTTAATGAAATAATTATAGCAAAAAGACAAGAATTAGAACATAGGAAAAATAGACTTAACAACGATGAATTACAAGAAAAATAAGAAAATAGCCAAGATGGTCTACCCGAAATAAGAATTGATGAAATAAACAACGATGATCTAGAACAACATTCGGAAACAAGCGAAACATATTCGGAACTTTTAGCAAACATAGCTAATACAAAGAATTTAGAAGTAAATACAGAAGAGGTAGACATGGACGAAAAACCTAGCACATCAGAAGTAAAAAACCCAAAAAAATTTAATCCAAAATGTTATAATGAAAATTATGAACAATATGATAAAGAAAAAACTACATGGGATAAAAGATTAAATAAAAAATGGACACCTAAATCAATAACTGAACGACATGATTTTTTCGATTTAGACTGTGTAACAGATATAAATAAAACAATTCAATTATGGATGGGATACATATCAAAACAATTAATAGATAACAAGATAGTAACAACAGAGGCACCAGGATACATAGAAAAAACACTTATAGGAACAGTAAAATTATGGCTACAAAACCTAATAAGTGAAAGCTTAACAACTTTAAGAAGTAATAAAAAATTCGATGGAGGAATAGCTACTACATCTATGGAAATACTATATAAATACGAAATAGCTAGAAGAAATGAATTTAGTAGTATGGCAACAGAGGTAGAAGAAAAAAATAAAGAAAAAAAAATGATAGATCGAAATCTAATGACAAAATTTGCAATATGTAATATGTGTTACATAGATGAATATACATGTGCATTTAGAGAATACTATTATAAAGGAACATATAACATAGAAAGACAGTAAAGAAATAAGAAAATTATATTTTACAAAATTACCAGAACTTTTTAATTCAAAAGTAATAAAAAGATGGAACGAAGCAGAATTAACAGATACCTTAGGAGCTAGAATAAAATTCTTGCAACGATGGTTTATGGAACTATGTGAAAAACATAAAGAAGAAATAAAAATGGAAAAAATATTAGTAAAAAACTTAGCATGTTGCAAAAATAAGACAGCACCTCAATTTGGTTGTATAGATAGGTATTATAAAAATAAAAAGAAATATAATAAAAAATACAGATCAAAATATAAATATAAAAAACCAAGAAGAAGGTACTATGTAAAAAATTACAAAACCAAAAGGCCATATAGACCAAAAAGAAAACTAACGGAATGTACTTGTTATAATTGTGGAAAATTAGGACATATAGCTGATATTGTAAATTACCTAAAAATCCAAAGAAAAAGCAAAAATCAGAAATAATAATAGACGATGAAAAATATACGCAGATAGAATACATAGATTATGAATTAGAAAGTGAAGATAGCATATATGAAATATCAGAAAATGAAATAGATAATGACATAGAAATAGAATCAGATAATGAATTCTATAATATAACAAATGACTGAAGCAGACATACAAATAATAAATAAAGAAGAACATCAAGACGAAGAATTTTTAGAACAGAAAATAATATTTGATAATAGTATATTTAAACAAATAAACGGAAAAGAATTAGACCTAAGCGTAGTAAAAATATTCGAAATACCAACAATAAGAAACTGGTTTAAACGACAAAAAGAAGAATATTATGTAGTAAGTCAAAAAGAACATATCATAGATTGCAAATACACTAAAGGAAAGGCCAAAATACCAATAATAAATAAACGAATAATAAATAAAGAAATACAAGATATTAAGGCTAAAAATCCAATTAAATATGTACATTTAGGAGGAACAGAAATATTAATAAAAGCATGTTTAAGAGAAGGAATAGATACACCCATAGAAATATACTTAGCGGATGATAGAATTATACAACCCATAGAAAAAAGTATAATAAGTACAGTAAGAGGTAACCTCATATACAAAAAATTTAAGTTTATAGTAAGTGCTAACTACACAGTAGCAATAAATGACAGAAATATAGATAAATCACTAGTATTATACTGGCGAATATCAGTTATAGAACTAGCCCCAGGAAGTAAAATATTTACAGCTAGATGCAAAAAATATAAAAATACAAATATGGGATAAAATATTAATTATAGAGGAAATATATAACTTTGAATTAACTACAAAAGATATGCTATTAGGGATGCCATTTTTAGAAAAATTATACCCACATATAATAACAAAAACACACTGGTGGTTCACGATACCGTGTAAACAAAAAATAGGAGCAAAATGAGTAAGTAATAAAAAACGAAAAACAACAAAATGGATAAAAGGAAGTGAAAATATTACACAAAAATTAGAAAATATAAAAGAAGAAGATCCTAAAATATAATTAATTATATTCTCTATAGATAAAGTAAAAATAATTCAAGATAAGTAAGAATTATTATATAGTGAGGATCCTCTACAAGGATGGGAGAAACATAAAACAAAAGTAAAAATTGAGTTAATTGATAATAATAGTATAATAACCCAAAAACCATCAAAGTATAATTTTAATGATTTAACCGAATTTAAGATACATATAGATGAATTACTAGAAAAAGGATATATACAAGAAAGCAATAGTAAGCACACAAGCCTGTCATTTATCGTAAATAAACATAGTGAACAAAAAAAAGGAAAAAGCAGAATGGTTATTGATTATAGAAATTTAAATGCAAAAAACAAAATATATAATTATCCGATACCAAATAAAATACTAAAGATAAGACAAATACAAGGATATAATTATTTTAGTAAATTTGATTGTAAATCAGGATTTTATCACTTAAAACTAGAAGAAGAATCTAAAAAACTAACAGCATTCACTGTACCACAAGGATTTTATGAATGGAATGTATTACCATTTGAATATAAAAACGCACCTGGTAGATATCAACACTTTATGGACAATTACTTTCAACAAATAGAAAATTGTGTAGTGTACATTGATGATATATTATTATATTCCAAAACACAAGATGAACATATAAGATTATTAGAAAAATTTATATACATCATATAATATTCAGGTATAAGTCTAAATAAAAAGAAAGCAGATATAATGAAAAATCAAATAGAATTCTTAGGAATACAAATTGATAAAAACAGAATAAAAATGCAAACACATATAGTACAAAAAATAATTAACTCAAATGAACAACTAGACACAAAAAAGAAATTACAATCATTCTTAGGACTAGTAAATCAAGTAAAAGAATACATACCAAAGTTAGCAGAGAATTTAAAACCATTACAACAAAAATTAAAGAAATATATAGAATATTAGTTTGATAAAAAAGACCAAATACAAATACAAAAGGTAAAATTATTATGTAAAAACTTACCTAAACTATATTTTCCAGATGAAAACAAAAAATTTACTTATATAGTAGAATCGGATGCGAGTGAAAAAAGTTATGGAGGAATATTAAAATACAAATATGATGGCAATACGATAGAACATCATTGTAGGTATTATTCAGGAACATTTAATAATACAGAAATAAAATGGGAAATAAATAGAAAAGAATTATATTCAGTGTATAAGTGTTTATTATCATTTGATCCGTATATTGTATATAACGAATTTATTATAAGAACAGATAATACACAAGTAAAATGGTGGCTAACAAGAAAAATACAAGATTCGGTAACAACAAAAGAAATAAGGAGATTGGTATTAAATATATTAAATTTTACATTTACAATTGAACTAATAAAAACTGATAAGAATGTTATTGCAGATTACCTATCACGACAAAGCTACTCACACTGAGACTGATGAAGAAGATACAATCGAAAAGTTACTCAAAGTTATTACTACACTTTGCATAAAAGTAGATAGTATGGACAACGAGATACAAAAGCTAAAGACTAATGAAGATAATCTGAAGTCTAAAGCTAGTCAGCAGCATGACTATAAAAATGCGGAGCTACGTCGATCGGAAGACGGAAAAGACCAAGAGCTAAAAGGAGACGATGGGAAACTCCTTTAAACCCATAATGTTTGTTTAAATACAGCTGCAGGTACAAGCAAACAAGTTAGCGATAAACAACATAAAAATGCGAACTTAAACCAGTTATTCGCAAAACCATTTACCCAAAGGACATCTAGACATATGTCCATAGGACCACAAACATCTACATACGCAGATAGTGTGCAAAACCAAAATGAGAAAAAGACATATAACTACATCACACGAACCTATATAAAAAATATACACAAAATTCAAACTTATTTAAACCGCAACCCCATATCAACTACAAAGGAACTAAACAAAGATTATTTGACACAAAAGTTACAAGGATATAACAAGTTAATTGCACGGCCAAAAACAAACGCTAATTTAGTAAGAACATGTTACAACTACGGACTGTTAAATACCATATACACATACGACAGTGAAAAAGTTAGTGGAATACCGGAGCTACATAAAGCATTCGTCACGTACAAAAGAGTTACAAAAGGAAATTTATTTTATATAAAATTCTATATAGCACCAGCGGAGATATTATACGAGGAAATAAAACGTCCAATACAGGTTATCAAGATAGGACTGACTAAAGATATGATTATACCAGAGGACATCAGATAACAAGAAGAGATATGCAAAATAAAGATACCAAGGTTTTATTCCAACAAAAGAATAATTGGTATATCAACTATCATACAGGAACTAGCAAATAATTATTTAAATGGAAACGATATATGGAGCTACTATGCAAGAGATCAGCTAATGATTTATTCCAATTCAAGGGAGCAAAGGAAAGCAGATTTGGATGAACTCCAAAGATGGATTTTATCATTACTTAGGCCAGAAGAACGACCTACGACGCGAGCACTAAAAGCAGGCTTTATTTTGGCAAAGTTATTAACCAGATATTGCAAGCTAATTGGTCACAAATATCCTGACCACATATGTTCAAAATGCAACGGAGAAGATAACATAATTCCATATGTCGATTTAGAGTAAAAGAAGACGATGAAGATAAGAAGAAGACAAAAAAGTAAAGTAGACACGTGTGCAAAGAAAGTCATAAAGGGGAAGATAAAGAGATAACAAGAGGAGAAAAAGAGATACATTTGGTAGACAAAACAAAAAACAAATAGTAAAGTATATAGTAGTTGGACTCAAGAGTCATAAAGTAAGATATGTAAAAAGTCATAAAGTGTATGACACATTATTGTCTTTATTAGAGTAGATGTACATTATTGTCTTTACTATTAATTAGAGTAGGTGTACGTTATTATCTTTATTATTATAATGTAAAGAAGACATTATTGTAAAGTAGTAGTCATCTCCTTTCTATAAAAAGAGATGCATATGTAACTAAAAAGGCAGACAAGGCCTAACGTAATAAAAACCTTCTTGAAAACACTCTCTCCACTAAGATATAAAAATACTTAAAAGTTAATATGAAGAAATCTGAAATCCAATCAGATATTTCAGATAGCATGACTAAGCAAGAGGTAAAGGTATATTGTTCAAAAAATATGCATTATTAATTTCATATATTCCTGAATATCATATATATGATTGAATAAATTTATGTTAGTTATTATTTATTAGAATTATTTGAATCATGATTTCTAGTTTATTAGCACACTGGAAACAGAGAGAAAACTTTTATACTATGCCATCCTAATGTTGAAACCGATAGGCGAGGAAAGCCGTTTAGGGGAGTAAACAAAGTTGAGGCACTGATAAGAAGGAAGTATCCGCTAAAGTACGATTCTAGTACTGACAGGAAAACATGATAAAGATAATCTAGTTCATAATGATCTAATATGAATTTAATCAATTATGAATATGATAGGAATGAATAATTTGAAATAAAAAACCTGAATAATAAAGAACATGACTACATATGTGCATGATGAAATGATAAAAAACTATGAAACTTTATTCTTATATATACTTAACAGTATAGAAATAATTGAATTAAGAAGAATAATATGGGAAAAAATATTTAATGATTACGAATCAGAAGATATATAAAATCAAGAATGGTATGAAATAGATTTACAAGATCTATATTTAGATAATGAAAGAATAGAATGGTACGATCTAGAAATAAATTCTGATTAAAATGAATTACGAATATTTACAATATTAGATAGGAGCTATGGAAGAAATAAAATTATTAGAACAATTAATGGCGGAAAATTTATATATGTACCAAAAAACCCAAGATATGTTATAACTAGAATATATCATAAATAATATTAAAGAAATATTCAGATTAAAACAACTATCGAAATAATATTACAATAAATATTATTACATATTACCATGAATTTAGCACTACCAAAAAAATAATATTGAAGAGATATCAAGATTAAGACACTTAGCAAAAGAATATTATAATAAAATCTTTAAAATAAAATCTTTAAAATAAAATACTCACCTACCACACTACCATCTACCACACTAGCACTTTCATGAATTCACCAACTACCAGTTCCACACCGAAAAATGGTATCAGAGTTATGGATAATAAGAAACATGGTAAGAAACATACGAGTAGAAAATTAAGAAAAATAAGAAGAAAATTAAACAAATTATATCCGAAATATAAACAACTTAATATCACAAAGACTGATAACGAAAAATTAGATCAATTAATAGATAATATATCTAAAATAGAATATAAATATATTCAATACTTAAAAATACAATGAATAACGAGAATAACGAATATAGACAAAAACTTAATGAAATAATTATAGCAAAATGTCACACCCCAAATCTGGATGTGATGGCACGTGTCCATTTCCCACCGGACACGTCAGCCTAACCCAACCACAACGATAGAGAAGGAGAAATACGAGAATACAAGATAATAAATAAGCGGAAGACTTTAATTAAGACTCAACACTACCCAGAATTTGGTTGTCACATGTACAAACCTCTAAATACAGAATTCGAATAAAAATATCCAAGTCTCAGAGTATAGTTCTCGAAAAGAACAAAACTGAAAGTAAAGATAACTCAAGGGCACGTCTGGAATGAACCGCTACATCTCGAGTATGTCCCGAAGCTCAATCTGCTAAAGAAAATACTAAGCCGAATCTGAGAGAGCTGTCAACCTACACAATTGTTGAGAAGCAAGGGTGAGTACCGAAAACCACAGGTACTCGCAAGTAACTCTAAACTAAGCAAAACTAGCAGCTACAACAACTCCTTTCAATCCCAACCGAACCACTGAAACTTCAATCTAACAGCAAACCAATCAACCTATACTAAACAGATCATATTCAACAGCCAGAACCAACAGTATATCCTCATCAACCTCAGATCAACAAATAAGAGCAAGTAGATCAAATTCCACATAAGAAGGGTAAACCGATACAATCCACACATCACAGACAAAGATAAGGCAAATGCGATGCAAAATGCAATAATGATGTCATGTAGTCGTGATGCATGTCTGTCCTACGATACACATCTGTTGACGTAATCAGTCCGCGCTGAATACTCAAATCAGAACCCATGGGGGCCACACATGGACCATGTATCACCGCCGGAACCAGATCCCATCGGCATCCAAATCGCTAGCCGGAGCTAGTCCATCTCATATATCTCTAGCCGGAGCTAGTCTCAACTGTGTCTCATATCCATCCATCCTCATATCAGTGTCTCAGAACTCATGCAACAGATAGTTCACACATGGGATGAATAATGAATATGCACATGTCATCAATCACAACCATATCACGATCACATCATAGTATTACACATCACCTGTCTCAATCACAACCATATCACGACCACATCATAGTATTACACATCACCTGTCTCAATCACAACCATATCACGACCACATCATAGTATTACACATCACCTGTCTCAATCACAACCATATCACGACCACATCATAGTATTACACATCATCTGTCTCAATCACAACCATATCACGACCACATCATAGTATTACACATCACCTGTCTCAATCACAACCATATCACGACCACATCATAGTATTACACATCACCTGTCTCAATCACAACCATATCACGACCACATCATAGTATTACACATCACCTGTCTCAATCACAACCATATCACGACCACATCATAGTATTACACATCACCTGTCTCAATCACAACCATATCACGACCACATCATAGTATTACACATCACCTGTCTCAATCACAACCATATCACGACCACATCATAGTATTACACATCATCTGTCTCAACATCAATGTCTGTATCAATCATAGCCTACTCATGCTCTTCTATCCCCTCAATATCAGTTATCACATGACTTATTCAACAAATTCAAGTCACATATAACACATTTAGCTCGTTTTATTCCCCATCTTTCATTTACAACAATTTCAATCAACAAATAAAACTCATCCTCAATCCCCATTACTCTCCAACACAATTAGGAAAGTAGTCATGCGTAGTCTAAGAGTTTTACAAAGTTTGGAAGCCACTTGCCTTAAAACGAACTCCAAAAGTTACTTGACATGAGCCTTTTCTTTTCGAGTATAATCCGGATCACGATAATCTATTCAAACAATTATTCACAATCACAATTCGAGTCCAGTGACACCAAAATCAAGAAATTTAGGGAAAAAGGGCAAAATGGTCCAAAAGTCTCATACCGGAAAACGATACCCAAATCTGGAAATTATTTATGTAAAATGATCCTTAAAGTATTTGGAAGCTAATGGTGAAAACCAATTTGAAAACGGAGTTGAAATCAATTCAGAAACATAATTTGAAGGAAAATCCACGTTCTTAAAGACGCCTAAAATATTCGGATCCGAACCCCGACTCGAAAATAAAATATCTCTTGAAAAACATCTCACCTATGCTTAGATAAGTTCAAATATGAAATTTCATCAAAAACGAAGTTAAGATCGACCTTGAAATTCTCAATTTATCAAACTTTAACTTTACCGGGAAAGTCCAAATTGTACGTGGTTAATATGATGAAAATAATCGATGAATCAATAATTTTATGTTAAAATCAGTTTACCCATAACATAAGGATCGTAAATATATCTTTTTTATCAAAAAGAGAGTCCAAATCGATAAAACCCCAATTTTTCCCAAGAGATTTACGGATAGGGAAAAAAGAAAAAAAACCAGATAAAGAAATTATGAGAAAATGTCGAATTGAAGATTGAATACTAACCCTCATATTAATTCAAGAAGAAACCCGCAAGAATCACTCCATTCCGATCTCTAAAACTCCCGATATGCTCAAAATATCAAATGAACATAGTCTGAGATTTTTATAACAGTGCATGGTTGTTATGCACCAGAAAAACAGCAGTTAATCTTTCACTAAAAAGACCATAATTTCCTCATACGAAAGTGAAATGACCCGATTCTTTTTTGTAAATGTCTTAAATAATGATACGGACCTGCTCGTTCAATCGGACCTCAATTTCATGCTCGTTTGCCTAGTCAAATATCATTTCTACTCAGTAAACAATTATTTCTTATTTGCGATAAAAGTCCAATCTTGGATTAGCGAAAATGCACCAAAATTTGCAGATAAGTCCTATAATTCATGCTCGAAATTTCAAAACCTTCGGAATAATTTCTCGACCTTTAAAACTAATAATGAACTCTTTAGTTGCTACAATTTGCTGAAATAGTGTCAAAGCATCCAAGAAGCTTAAAAGCTCACCCAAAACTCATTTGGCACTTCCCGAACACAAACCAAATATGTTACTAGCTTGAAAATGACATTTCGGACTCAATGAAATCGTCGGAATTTGAATTCAAGGTCTCCTTGACCCGGTATCCGATAAGGCGTCAAGAAACTAACTTTAGGCTCAAAAACTCGAAACGCACTCGGGGTCTCTAAAAATTCAACCAAGACTCATTCTAGACGTAGAATCACCCCCTGAATTCAACGGTGCCCTCGAAATTCCATTTCGAGCACCAGAACCTCGTTTGTTGACCAAAGTCAACTCTTGATCAAAATTTCACAATTTTAGCAACTTAGGACCTCAAATCTTCGTTTTAACTCCAAATTCGACTCCGTAAATTCTCATAGACCCGTTTCGACATTTTAAAACTGCTTGAATCGACGGAAATCTGATTCGAGTCTCGAAACTCCAAATGACTCGAAGTAGCACTTTTAACCATACTTTAACTCTTAAAAACTCAACTTTCCAAAAACTCAACTTTTCATCAATTTTCCTTCAAACCATCTTCGAAAATACAACAATTAGGACTCGGGGCAATTATCGGGAGGGGTAAAACGGTCATTTTATGAAAATTTCCAAAAATGACCTTTAGGGTCATTACATTATTCACCACTAGAAATCATGTTCGTCCTCGAACATAAAGTAGAAGAAGGCAAAAATACTCGACGCTATCAACCCCGAGGTGAAATTTTCGAACTCAATAATTACTACTCCAAACGAACCCATTCTTAAACCTTATCCCAAAGATCCATAAAAAGGATTCCCAAATCAATCTTGACAACTTAACCCTCAAAGGGTTATTTCAAACCACCGACTAACTCAAAGACCAAATCTGAATCTAAGATCTCAAAACCACAACATATTTACCATGACAAACCCCTAATCATGTAACCACGAGAGAAATTTCGGAATCAATAACCACAGAAAAATCAAGGATGAACCTAAATCAGTCACCAAGCTCTCACAACACACGAACCATCACTGACTCTAGCAAAAAAATTCATTCTAATTACCACATTTCCATAAGTCTGAGTCATACTAATCTGAGGCATATCCATCGAGCACCCATCTTGGAATAATCACGCTTATCTAACCCACAGATAGAAATGATCAAGTATCCAACTGATGATCGACCCATCCAAGCATATAAAACCTCTAAGGATGCCACCAAAACACTGAAGTAGGATCCGTAATTGTAGACAACTCCAGCAACGGAAGAACTAGGCCCACGGGCCACCTAAGCATCGAACCACACCTAGTTGAACCATGCATACAGGGGCAAGATAAATACCAAAATAGCCAAAAATTGTAGCCACATACGGTAGCCTCTCTATACCTTTCCAAAAGCAAGATGACACTTGTAGAACTTCCGAAAACCTTCCACCACCCCAATACCCCATCGAACCCACTATCTCTGAATCGGCCCACCCACACAAGTATTCTATTCTGCCAAGAGAGCATGAATCGGTCCATCCGATTCACCACTAGGCATCCACCCACAAAAGTAAAAACACGTCTGAACATAGACAGAGAATCATAATCCAAAACCATGTCTGAAATGAGGTAGGTGGTCACATAAGAATATATAAAACCAAAATTGAACAACCCAAGATATCCCTTCCACGATGTCCATAACACACCTTCCCCTTCGTCTCACTTCACAATCAGCCAGTCCGGCCTCATAACAATCATAGACATACTCAATTTATCCATTTTCTCTTACTCTTTACAATAATCCACTAAAGAACAATATCAATACTACCAGAATATCATAGTCACACCGGCTAGTTACTTTACCCTCAGACGGCCACTAGTATCCAGTCATTCTTAGAAACACATCGTTGCTTCCAAAATTTTGAATTATTGTCTTTCCTCCTTCCATTGAAGCATTCCACGATCGATATGGGTCTCACCCAATTGCTAATAATCCAAGTTCTAAATGTCATAGTACCTTTTCATTGAGATAGAACTATTGAATCACGACCAATATCGATTACACGCAATCCTTTACTTACCCAGCTTCAACTATTATTCAAACCATCATATATCTCATGCCGAAACTTGAAGCAGTTCTTGGTCACTCTAATAATTCCGTATACTATGAGCACACAACCTCTATTTACCATCAAGGATCTATGTAACGCGTTACAATAGTCTAGATAATTCCATAAATAGAGTTATCAACCCAGTTCAAAATCCTCAATAACCATGTAGAGCTATAAGTCCTTCCGGTTGGACACTCGTAAGCCACCTACCATAAGCTGAACAATTCAAACCAATTCAAAGACTACAGAATTCCTCATACATCAACGTTTACCACCAACACCAATACCAAGTGTTCAGAAAGTAGCAAATAACACATCATACATTTGTGCTGAACCAATCCACCTTGCATTGTCATATCTAACATAAAAGCAGAAATTTACACAATCCTCAACTTCAAACTAAGGATCTACACGTGATGTCTTATTCCTTCACATCTCTTAACTTATATCCATCGCGCAAGACTCTTGTTCTTCCCGTAAATCATTTATCATTATAGTTTCTTGGCCAAACATCCACCGCATATTACCTTTTACCTTAAGTCAAATTTCTCAAATGAAACTTCATCGAACTCTTCTACAATCACAAGTATTTAACTGCTACAACTCAAACCATGCAAAAGTCCTTCCAATGGCTAAAAAGTTGATACAACCAATCATCTCTTACCTTGCCAACCCACATCTTGACAAAACCAATCCGATTCCTTTTTAATCGTACCTTCTCGCTAAAATCCTTAATTGCCTTTACACGAGTATACTTGTTAAAACTTTCTTCATCCATGGCTTATTGTTGCCCATTTCTTTTGACTCATAATGAAGTCATTAGTTCCCAATATAATCATAACCACCTAAGGGTCGTACCTTGTCCTAGAAACAAAACAGGATCGATTCACTCGATCCACCACTATAACTTTCCTTATAATTAATACTTAACTCAAGCATTCATAGTAGCAACCACTTGATTTCTCAATCGAGAATGCAACATAAACCTTCTGACCCGATTAAGTAAAACAGCTGACAACTCAGATTTCTCCGCTTCCATTTATCACTAGTACCACATCATGAACAACCGCTAAATCCACCACTAGAAGACATCAGATCCATTGAGAAGGTCGTACTCAAATAACCTGTTCATTTACACTCATTAAATAGTTGCAAAACATTACCAAAGCACTTCAGTCTCCGGCCGAAAATGATATGCACAATTTCGTAAGCTCGATCGATGGCAGAAGCAACATAGCCCATAACCCTAACCAAGATAACACGAGTACCATCGTAGTCGTCGTACAATGACCCTGTAATGATATACACCCACACTATAAAACCACTGTAGAACTTCTGATTTTTGTAGGTGCAACTTCATCATCATAATATACTACGCAATCTATTCCCTTATGACGAACTTCACAGCTGTAGTTTCCAAAAACGCAACACTCTCAACATAGTCATTCTCTTACTTACACCATTCTTCATTGTCTAGCCACTTCTGTCATATAAGTCACACAAGCACTATTCTCGTTATTGAATAAATGACTGAGAACTAAGACGTTCCTGAAGTCTCTTAATAAATGTTCATCTTCCAATATCATAAACTCAAAACACATCCCTTGGCCACAACCTTAGTCACTCGTCTCGAAGAGAATTCCATGTCTGATCACACTTCCTTTCCACAAGCCTATCACCTCCGCATCAAAACCAGATCTAACACTAAAATCACGCGATGACACCTAAACTCGCACCCACGCAAGACCAACCACGAGTCATTACAATGAGAGAGAGAACAGAGTGAAGTGATAAGAATTAGATCGGACCAAGGACGCACGATAAAGAGTCAAGTAATAAAGATCTTTCCTAAAAGTCACCATAGCCTCTCGAAGATAAGTACAGACATCTCTGTACCGATCCTCGAGACGCTACTTAGACTTGGCTTGTACACGTGAGACCCATGAACCTAGGGCTCTGATACCATTTTGTCACACCCCAAATCCGATAGGAAATGGATATGTCCCATCACATCCAGATTTGGGGTGTGACACAAAATGACAAGAATTAGAACATAGGCAAAATAGACTTAACAATAATATATTCACAGGAATTTGTCACAAATCTATAATAGCACAAAGAAAGACTATTTTATATCTAGAAATACAAATAAATAACTTAGAATATAAACTACAACATAATTTATAAATGAATAAAGAAGAATACGCAATAGATGAAAAAACATATGAAAATTATGACGGATTAAAAATAAAGATAATATTTTATAATCTAGGAAAAAGATACAAGAAAATAGGTGACAATATAAGTTTAATGTTAGAAAAAAACTATAAGATAGTTTAACTGCTATGATAAGAATAACAAAAGAAAATGAAGAAATAGATAGAAAAACAGAAATTGAAAAAATAAAACAACAAGCAAAAAAGGAAGTACAACAATTAGAAGAAATAAAAAACACTAAAATAATAGAGCTAGAAAAAGAGCTAGCAATATTAAAAGAAATGTATGAAATTAAACAAAAAGAAAAAGAACAAAAAATATAATTAGCAAATGAGATATTTAAATTTAAAGAAAAGTTGCAATTATAAGATGAATTACAAGAAAAATAAGAAAATAGCCAAGATAATATACCCGAAATAAGAATTGATGAAATAAACAACGATGATCTAGAACAACATTCGGAAACAAGCGAAACATATACGGAACTTTTAGCAAACATAGCTAATACAAAGAATTTAGAAGTAAATACAGAAGACGTAGACATGAACGAAAAACCTAGCACATCAGAAGTAAAAAAGCCAAAAAAATTTAATCCAAAATATTATAATGAAAATTATGAACAATATGATAAAGAAAAAACTAAATGGGATAAAAGATTAAATAAAAAATGAACACCTAAACCAATAACTGAACGACATAATTTTTTAGATTTAGACTGTGTAGCAGATATAAATAAAACAATCCAATTATGGATGGGATACATATCAAAACACATAATAGATAACAAGATAGTAACAACAGAGGCACCAGGATACATAGAAAGAACACTTATAGAAACAGTAAAATTATGGCTACAAAACCTAACAAGTGAAAGCTTAACAACTTTAAGAAGTAATAAAAAATTCGATGGAGGAATAGCTACTACATCTATGGAAATACTATATAAATACGAAATAGCCAGAAGAAATGAATTTAGTAGTATGACAACAGAGGTAGAAGAACAAAATAAAGAAAAAAACTCATAAATCGAAATCTAATGACAAGATTAGCAATATGTAATATTTGTTACACAGATGAATATACATGTGCATTAAGAGAATACTATTATAAAGGAACATATAGCATAGAAGAAAGTAAAGAAATAAGAAAATTATATTTTACAAAATTACCAGAACCTTTCAATTCAAAAGTAATAAAAAGTTGGAATGAAGCAGAATTAACAGATACCTTAGGAGCTAGAATAAAATTCTTACAATGATGGTTTATGGAACTATGTGAAAAACATAAAGAAGAAATAAAAATGGAAAAAATATTAGTAAAAAACTTGGCATGTTGCAAAAATAAGACAGCACCCCAATTTGGTTGTACGGATAGATATTATAAAAATAAAAAGAAATATAATAAAAAATATAGATCAAAATATAAGTATAAAAAACCAAGAAGAAGGTACTATGTAAAAAACTACAAAACCAAAAGACCATATAGACCAAAAAGAAAACTAACGGAATGTACTTGTTATAATTGTGGAAAAATAGGACATATAGCTAGAGATTGTAAATTACCTAAAAATACAAAGAAAAAACAAATATCAGAAATAATAATAGACGATGAAAAATATACGCAGATAGAATACATAGATTATGAATTAGAAAGTGAAGATAGCATATATAAAATATTAGAAAATGAAATAGATAATGAATTCTATAATATAACAAATGACTGAAGCAGACATACAAATAATAAATAAAGAAGAACATCAAGACGAAGAATTTTTAGAACAGAAAATAATATTTGATAATAGTATATTTGAACAAATAAACGAAAAAGAATTAGACCTAAGCGTAGAAAAAATATTCCAAGTACCAACAATAAGAAACTGGTTTAAACGACAAAAAGAAGACCATTATGTAGTAAGTCAAAAAGAGCATATCATAGATTGCAAATATACTAAAGGAAAGACCAAAATACCAATAATAAATAAACGAATAATAAATAAAGAAATACAAGATATTAAGGCTAAAAATCCAATTAAATATGTACATTTAGGAGGAACAAAAATATTAATAAAAGCATGTTTAAGAGAAGGAATAGATACACCCATAGAAATGTACTTAGCGGATGACAGAATTATACAACCCATAGAAAAAAGTATAATAAGTGCAGTAAGAGATAGCCTCATATACCAAAAATTTAAGTTTATAATAAGTGCTAACTACACAGTAGCAATAAATGACAGAAATATAGATAAATCACTAGTATTATACTGACGAATGTCAGGGATAGAACTAGCCCTAGGAAGTAAAATATTTACAGCTAGATGTAAAAACTTATATGTTCTAACAACAAAATATAAAATAACAGCAAAAAATAAAATAGATAAAATAAAAATAGAAGATCCCTTTGAAAGGATAGTCACAGTCATAGACAAAAATGACTATAGTTATAATGAAATTGATATAGAAGAAGATTTAGAAATAGTAAAAGAAAGACTAAGTACAACAAAAAAAATAAACAATAAAATACCCCAACTTTCAAAAAAAATGAGTACCTCAAGAAGAATAGAGAAAACCCCACAAAAATCAATGGAAGACGAAATAAAACCACATCATTACTACATAACGGAAATAATGGAACAACAAAAATATTTAATATTAATAGATACAGGACGAGAAGAAAACTATATTACAAGAGAATTAGTGACGGAAGATGAAATAACAACTATTGAGCAATAATGCCCCGAACTACCAAAAGCATTAATGTATACCGAAGAAACTACAGAAAAGGAAATAATCATCGGAGGAGTACCAATAGTGATAAAATTTAAAATATATCAAGGTAATGCAAAATATCATTTCCGGAATAAAATACCATATAATCTAGAAGAAAAACAGTTAACAATAAATTAGGAAAATAAAAGAGTAATAATAGAAGGAACCTTAGTATGAAAATATACATAGTTGCAAAGATAATAATAGAGGGATATTACAACAGATATTATACACCAATGATAGATACGGGAGCTGAAGCTAATATATGTACATACAATTGTTTACCAGAAGATAAATGGAAAAAATTAAAAACACCGATAGTAGTAACAAGATTTAATAACGAGGGAAGCATGATCACATATAAGGCAAAAAATATAAAAATACAAATATGGGATAAAATATTAACTATAGAGGAAATATATAACTTTGAATTGACTACAAAAGATATGTTATTAGGGATACCATTTTTAGAAAAACTATACCCACATATAATAACAAAAACACACTAAACAAAAAATAGGAGCAAAAAGAGTAAGAAATAAAAAACGAAAAACAACAGAATGGATAAAAGGAAGTGAAACAATTACACAAAAATTAGAAAATATAAAAGAAGAAGACCCTAAAATAGAATTAATTATATTCTCTATAGATAAAGTAAAAATAATTCAAGATAAGTTAGAATTATTATATAGTGAGGATCCTCTACAAGGATAGGAGAAACATAAAACAAAAGTAAAAATTGAGTTAATTGATAATAATAGTATAATAATCCAAAAACTATTAAAGTATAATTTTAATGATTTAACCGAATTTAAGATACATATAGATGAATTACTAGAAAAAGGATGTATGCAAGAAAGCAATAGTAAGCACACAAGCCCGGTATTTATCGTAAATAAATGTAGTGAACAAAAAAGAGGAAAAAGCAGAATGGTTATTGATTATAGAAATTTAAATGCAAAAACCAAAACATATAATTATCCGAAACCAAATAAAATACTAAAGATAAGACAAATACAAGGATATAATTACTTTAGTAAATTTGATTGTAAATCAGGATTTTATCACTTAAAACTAGAAGAAGAATCTAAAAAACTAACATCATTCACTGTACCAAATAAAAAATTGTGTAGTGTACATTGATGATATATTATTATATTCCAAAACACAAGATGAACATATAAGATTATTAGAAAAATTTATATACATAATAGAATATTCAGGTATAAGTTTAAGTAAAACGAAAGTAGATATAATGAAAAATCAAATAGAATTCTTAGGAATACAAATTGATAAAAACGGAATAAAAATGCAAACACATATAGTACAAAAAATAATTAACTTAAATGAACAACTAGACACAAAAAAGAAATTACAATCATTCTTAGGACAAGTAAATCAAGTAAGAGAATACATACCAAAATTAGCAGAGAATTTAAAACCATTACAACACAAATTAAATAAAGATATAGAATATCAGTTTGATAAAAAAGACCAAATACAAATACAAAAGGTAAAATTATTATGTAAAAACTTACCTAAACTATATTTTTCGGATGAAAACAAAAAATTTACTTATATAGTACAATCGGATGCGAGTGAAAAAAGTTATGGAGGAATATTAAAATACAAATATGATGGCAATACGATAGAACATCATTGTAGGTATTATTCAGGAACATTTAATAATACAGAAATAAAATGGGAAATAAATAGAAAAAAATTATATTCAGTGTACAAGTGTTTATTATCATTTGAACCATATATTGTATATAACAAATTTATTATAAGAACAGATAATACACAAGAAAAATACAAGATTCGGTAACAACAAAAGAAATAAGAGATTACTATTAAATATATTATATTTTACATTTACAATTGAAGTAATAAAAACTGATAAAAATGTTAATGCAGATTACCTATCACGACAAAGCTACTCACACTGAGACTGATGAAGAAGATACAATCGAAAAGATACTCAAAGCTATTACTACACTTTACACAAAAGTAGATAGTATGAACAACGAGATACAAAAGTTAAAGACTAGTGAAGATAATATGAAATCTAAAGCTAGTCAGCAGCATGACTATAAAAATGCGGAGCTACGTCGATCGAAAGACGGAAAAAACCCAGAGCCAAAAGGAGATGATGGGAAACTTCTTTAAACCCATAATGTTTGTTTAAATACAGCTACAGGTATAAGCAAACAAGTTAGCGATAAACAACATAAAAATGTGAAGTTAAACCAGCTATTCGCAAAACCATTTACCCAAAGGACACCTAGACATTTGTCCATAGAACCACAAACATCTACATACGCAGATAGTGTGCAAAACCAAAATGAGAAAAAGACATATAACTACATCATACGAACCTATATCGAAAATATACACAAAATTGAAACTTATTTAAACCGCAACCCTATATCAACTACAAAAGAACCAAAATAAGATTATTTGACACAAAAGTTACAAGGATATAACAAGTTAATTGCACGGCCAAAAATAAACGCTAATTTAGTAAGAACATGTTACAACTACGGACTGTTAAATACCGTATACACATACGACAGAGAAGAAGTTAGTGGAATACCGGAGCTACATAAAGCATTCGTCACGTACAAAAGAGTTACAAAAGGAAATTTATTTTATATAAAATTCTATACAGCACCAGTGGAGATATTATACGAGGAAATAAAACCTCCAATACAGGTTATCAAGATAGGACTGACTAAAGATATGATTACACTGAGGACATCGGACAACAAGAAGAGATATGCAAAATAGAGATACCAAGTTTTTATGCCAACAAAAGAATAATTGGTATATCAACTATCATATAGGAGCTAGCAAATAATTACTTAAATGGAAACGCTATATAGAGCTACTATGCAAGAGATCAACTATTGATTTATTCCAATTCAAACGAGCTAAGGAAAGCAGATATGGATGAAGTCCAAATATGGATTTTATCATTACTTAAGCCAGAAGAACGACTTATTACGCGAGCACTAAAAGCAGGCTTTATTTCGGCAAAGTTATTAACCAGATATTGCAAGCTAATTGGTCACAAATATCCTGACCACATATGTTCAAAATGCAACGGAGAAGATAACATAATTCCAAATGTCGATTTAGAGTAAAAGAAGACAATGAAGATAAAAAGTAGACAGACAAGATAAGATAGAGACGGAAGAAGATAAGAAGAAGACAAAAAAGTAAAATAGACACGTGTGCAAAGAAAGTCATAAAAAGAGATAAGAAGAGGAGAAAAAGAGATACATTTGGTCGACAAAACAAAAAACAAATAGTAAAGTACATAGTAGTTGGACTCAAGAGTCATAAACTAAGATATGTAAAAAGTCATAAAGCGTATGACACATTATTGTCTTTATTAGAGTAGATGTACATTATTGTCTTTACTATTAATTAGAGTAGGTGTACATTATTATCTTTATTATTATGATGTAAAGAAGACATTATAAAGTAGTAGTCATCTCCTTTATATAAAAAGGGATGCATATGTAATTAAAAAGGCAGGCAAGGCCTAACGTATTAAAAACCTTCTTGAAAACACTCTCTCCACTAAGATATAAAAATACTTTCAGATAGCATGGCTAAGCAAGAGGCAAAGATATATTGTTCAAAAAATATGCATAACTAATTTCATATATTCCTGAATATCATATATATGATTGAATAAATTTATGTTAGTTATTATGTATTAGAATTATTTGAATCATGATTTCTAGTTTATTAGCACATTGGAAACATGGAGAAAACTTCTATACTATGCCATCCTAATGTTGAAACCGGTAGGCGAGGAAAGCCGTTTAGGGGAGTAAACAAAGTTGAGGCGCTGATAAGAAGGAAGTATCTGCTAAAGTACGATTCTAGTAGTGACAAGAAAACATGATAAAGATAATCTAGTTCATAATGATCGAATATGAATTTAATCAATTATGAATATGATAGGAAGGAATAATTTGAAATAAAAAACCTGCATAATAAAGAACATGACTACATACGTGCATGATGAAATGATAAAAAAACTATGAAACTTTAATCTTATATATACTTAACGGTATAGAAATAATTGAACTAAGAAATATAATATGAGAAAAAATATTTAATGATTATGAATCAGAAGATATATTAAATCAAGAATGGTATGAAATAGATTTACAAGATCTATATTTAGATAATGAAAGAATAGAATGGTACGATCTAGAAATAAATTCTGATTAAAATGAATTACGAATATTTACAATATTGGATAGGAGCTATGGAAGAAATAAAATTATTAGAACAATTAATGGCGGAAAATTTATATATGTACATAAAAACCCAAGATATGTTATATCTAGAATATATCATAAATAATATTAAAGAAATATTCAGATTAAAACAACTATCGAAAGAATATTACAATAAATATTATTAGATATTACCATGAATTTAGCACTACCAAAAAATAATATTAAAGAGATACCAAAATTAAGACACTTAGCAAAAGAATATTATAATAAAATCTTTAAAATAAAATACTCACCTACCACACTACCATCTACCACACTACCACTTTCATGAATTCACCAACTACCAGTTCCGCACCGAAAAATGGTACCCCACTATAGTCTAGCCTAGTCACAAATATTCAACGGATTTAATATCAAAGCATGTACCCAATAGTTTAGTCTATCCCGTATTCCTATCACATCCCAAGAATTCTCTCTGTTTGATTAGTACTCTTTGCATTTTTGCTGATTTTTGTTTACTCGTGACAAATCCCCATTGTTAATTGACACTCTTGTGTCACCCCTTAGATTTAACATGTTCTTATTCGATAATGTTTTTAGCTATGAATAATTAGAACTTAATTTTATTTTTCTATTAATTCTGAAGCCCACTCCCTTAGGACTCAACCCCAACCCTTGGTTGGGTTACTTTTCTATTGTACGATCGTAGACACTTGCATTGAAAGTTGTGTCTTGATTACGCAAACATCACTCATCTTGAAAAATCATTCAAGTTGTAAGTCTAAGAACTCATGATGTATATCATTGCCTGTCATGTGGAAATATCTTATAATGTTTTTCACCAAAAAATGTATTATTTGTTGAATTGATTATGTTTATATTATTTGTATGTAATACCTAATACATTAGCTCATTATATAATACTAGTTTGTGAATTTTCTTACCATAACTGTGTCACCTATGTTAACCAAAAAAGCATTAAAATTTGGACGAATGGATTACCATTCGTTGTCCACAAAATCCTGAAGTCCTGACTTGAATTATTGAGCCATAATACATAAAACATTGAATTCAATGGATACATAATTTAATAAGATACAATGTTTTGTTGTATTCATTGTACTTTATGTAGCCTAAATTATTATTTTTATGTAAATTCAATAAATATGATACATAAATTACTAGGATACAATAATTTTGATGTAATAAAAATTAACATTACTTGAATATCAAAAGACTTTTTAGATTAATAAATATTAATTTATCTATTAAATTATACATCTACAAGTTAATAATATTTTGTAGTCATACCTATATTAATTTAGTGAGTTTTACTATAGTTTCATGTTAAGAATAAAGTTATTTGTAGCTATATAATGAAATCTATCTATGGAAAATCAATCGGAAAAATTCTTTAAATATCTCTACCTATGATTATGCTATATTATGTGTAGATATGTTACATTCTATAACAAAATTATACCCCAATTTTAAGCATTATTAAGCCATTCTTAGCAAACTATTTGGACCCATTTTTTATATTTCAAAGCTTTTTAAGGAAAAAATTTCAAAATCTGATTTGAAATCTATGGTCAAACATATCTTTAAAAATATTTTCTTTTTAAAATTTGCTTCAAAATATATGAAAGCTTTCTAGCCACAAAGTTAAGCACTATTAAGCCCTTCTCAGCAAACTGTTCGCACCCGTTTTTGATACTGGAGAACTTTTGAAGGATTTTTTTTCAAAATCTATGGTCAAACATATCTTTAAAAGTATTTCCTTTTTTAAAATCTGATTCAAACAACATATGAACTTCTATCCAAATTTTTATCATACTAAAGCTTGAAGGGCAATCAAGGTCTAGTGGGAAAATTTTGTCTGTTGTTTCATCGGAAGACGATGAAGAATGGGAAATTGTTGGCTCAAAGAACAAGTCTGCAGTCACAAGAACTCAGGACTTCATTCCTTCAAATTTGAGTGCCATTATTGGGGGGCAGTTGAAGAGCCTTGTGAAAGTGAGAGGGAACAAAGCCTCTGCGATAGTTAAACCATTTTGGGTATTCAATCTTGATATTTCACACGAAGCTATTCATAACATTGTAGATTCTCTCCGCCTATTTTCTGCCCCTGAGACAGTCGAGGGATATAGAACTACCGTAGAAATGGTTGGAGTGGCTACTGCTAGTAAATCCATCAGCGTACACACACTTTCTAAGATGATGATTTTACACCTAAAGCAGTTTGGTTATGGAAGCTATGGAAGTACCAAATTGCATAAACATGTGCATTTTCCTCTTGAACTAGTGATAAGTCGTGAACTAGTTCAAGAGGAAAATGCACATGTTTATGCAATTTGGTACTTCCATAGCTTCCATAACCAAACCGCTTCAGGTGTAAAATGATTATCGTAGGAAGTGTCAGTATGCTAATGGATTTCCTAGCAGTAGCCACTCCAACCATTCCTACGGTAATTCTATATCTATTGAGAGTCTCAGGGGCAGAAAATAGGTGGAGAGCATCTTGAATATTATGAACAACTTCGTATTAAATATCATGATGGAATACAAAAAATGATTGAGCAATCACAGAGGATTTGTTCCCTCTCACTTTTACAAGGCTCTTGACCTGCCCCACAATAATGGCACTCAAGTTTGTAGGAATGAAGTCATGAGTTCTTGTGACTACAGACTTGTATTTTGGGAAAACAGTTTCCCATTCTTCATCGTCTTCCGATGAAACAACAAACGATTTTTTTCCCACTTGAACCTGATTGCCCTTCAAGCTTTAGTATGCTTAAAATTTGGGTAGAAGTTCATATGTTGTTTGAATCTGATTTTAAAAAAGGAAATACTTTCAAAGAAATGTTTGACCATATATTTTGAAAAAATTTCCTTTAAAAGTTCTCAAGTATCAAAAACGGGTTTGAACAGTTTGTTGCGAAGGGCATAATAATAGTGCCTTATTTTGTGGCCATAGAGTTTTCATATATTTTGAAGCAAATTTTAAAAAAGGAAATATATTTAAAGATATGTTTGACCATAGATTTCAAATTAGAGTTTGAAAAGTTTTCCTTAAAAAGCTTTGAAATATCAAAATGGGTCCAAACAATTTGCTAAGAATTTCTTAATAATTCTTTAAAATGGCGTATAATTTTGTTATAGAATGTACATAGACATATCTACACATAATATAGCATAATCATAGGTAGAGTTATTTAAAGAATTTTTCCGATTTATTTTCCTTAGATAGATTTCCTTATATAGCTACAAATAACTTTTATTATTAAAATAATACTATAGTAAAACTCATTAAATTAATATAGGTGAGACTACAAAATAATATTAATTTGTAGATGTATAACTTAATAAATAAATTAATATTTATTAATTTAAAGAGTCTTTGAGATTCAGGAAATGTTAATTTTTCTTACGTCAAAATTATTGTATCCTAATAATTTATGTATCATATTTATTGAATTTACATAAAAATAATAATTTAGGATACATAAAGTACAATGAATACATCAAAACATTGTATCTGATTAAATTATGTATCCTATTTATTGAATTCAATGTTTTTTGTATTATGCCTCAATTCAAGTCAGGACTTCACATTTTTGTCGACAACGAATGGTAATCCATTCATCCTAATTTTAATGCTTTTGTGCTTAACATAGGCGACACATTTATGGTAAGCAAATTTACAAACTAGTACTATTTAATAAGCTAATGTATTATGTATTACATACAAATAATATAAACATAATCAATTAAACAAATAATACATTTTTTTGGTGAAAAACATTATAAGATCTTTCCACATGACGCGCAATGATATACATCATGAATTCTAAACCTTACAAATTGAATATAACATATTTGGTGTTATTCCTTTTGCAGGCCCTATCGATTAATAGATACAAAAGTTGCTTGCATAGAGCAGTGGTTAACAACAAGACTCCTAGAAAATCACTTGCTTTCTTTCTTTGTCCTAAGAAAGATAAGGTGGTGAGTCCACCAACTGAATTTGTTGACTACAACAACCCTCGATTATATACTGACTTCACATGGCCTGCTCTCATTGAGTTTACTCAAAGCATCACAGAGCTTATACTAATACTCTTTAGATGTGGCTTCAAGACAATAATGTAGAAGCTTAAGAGCTATACATATAAGATTGAAGTCCTTGGAATCTTTTGTATATATAATGAATCTTTGATTTAGAACTACAAATATTCTTGTTTCAATAATTCTATTAAGTTCGACACATAGTATTTAAGAGTTGATTTCTATTTCAGTTTGTTTTATACTCTGTAAATACATGTCTTTTGTTAGTCAATAATATAAATTTCTTTAGTGCAATACATAATTTATCCTTCAACTTTTCTTCCATTGTTATTTTCGTGCATTTCTTCTCGTTCAAAAAGTGATAGGTGGGATCTAGAGCTATTTTTCTAAAGGGACCTTTGAGTGAAGAGATGGATTTCAAAAATAGTTTTTCATGAATTACTCATGCTTGTTTTAGTAATGAAAATTACCAATTATGAGTTGTGAGAACGAAAAACTAATTGGAAGCCCTTGATCGTTAGGAAGAATGTCGTGGAAGAGGATTATGAAATTAATCCGTTAAATAATAATCCCACCATAGCGCAAATCAAGAGTCACAAGGAAGAGAAAATCATGAAGTCCACGATGAAAGCAACTATGTTTGTTGTTGTCTCAATAACTATTTTAAAGAGATTTATATTTCTCCCATCACCCAAAGATATTTGAAATTATCTTAAGAAAGAATATGTTGGAGGTGAAGAATTCAAGTTGCAAAGAATAAAAAACTCCAAGAAAATCAAATAATGCTTGGATAGATTGCTTGATATTGATAACAAGGTAATATTTCTAGGCACTAGATCAGAAAAAGGTAAGAGATGAATATAAACAAAAGCAACCAAAGGTTGATTCATTAAATAATTTGACTTCAGCAAAAAATCCCGAAACTCATTCTTTAGATGTGATAATCAAGACTCCCTTAATTAAGAGGAAATGTAGTTAATGCCAAAATCCTAAGAAACACCCCCCCCCCCCCCCCTCCTTGATATTATAGAAGAGACATGTGATAACACTCGTATTAAGGAAAAGAAGGCAAAGTTTTCCAATTCCATGGGAAAAGACTTCAGTAGAAGCAGAGTTAGTGAAAGGACTGATGGAAAAGGTAGAGGTAAGAAGAGACAACGAGTCGGACAAGATCTAGATTGCACTATGTCACAGCATAGTGCAGATGCTGAAGATTCTTCAAGATTAGGATCATAAGTGAGACCGATTTGGATGGTTCTACAGATAAAATGATCACGACAGATAAAATGATGACGATCCCATTTGAGGAACTGGTTTATCGAATAGTGGATCATAAATTTATAATACAAGCAACCAAATGTTCATTCATTGAAAAAGTTGGCTTTAATAAAAATTCCAGAAAACCATTATTTGGATGTGATATTAAAGACTTCCTTAAGAGGAATGCGTTAATGCAAGAATCTTGAGACTCAACCTTCCCCATATATTATAGAAGTGACGTGTGATAATGACTTTAAAAAAGAAAAGAAATCACAGTTCTCCAAGTTCTTGGGAAAAGATTTCACTATAAGCAAAGCTAGTGACAAATTATTATAAATAATAAGTTCACAACGATTATCGATGAAGTTCATAGCTCACTTAAAGTATTTTGTGCGTCTTAGGATGAGAATTTTGATAGGGAAGACCTTCCAAGAAATGGTTGTGGCCATATATACCATATTGACTGCCCCAAAGAGTGGAGTACGATCCAGAACACTTTCCCCATCTGGAAGAGGAAAGTGGTTGTTATTTGCAATTTTACATTGAGAAGTGGTGCTTTCCACTGTAACTTCACAACAACTAGTCAACTTATTTCAGGCCCAGTGACTTGATTATTGTGGAATCTTTCTACATCAAGTTATTTTGGCAATGCTCAAGAAAGTTAAGGAAAACTTCCTAATTAGAAATTGTTTTCAATCTTAGAACAATGGTCTTTGAGTTTTTCAATTTAGTAAGTTATATGTTTTTTCTTACTTTTTCGAAGCTAAACATAACTAAGTACTTATGTCTCATGTTTTTAATGGATGATACACGACATATTTGATTTTTATTGATATTTAATGTAGATTTTCAATCCCTATTTTATTGTAACTGCATTATTTAGTTCATAATATAATTACTGATCTATATTATCCAATTTCCTATGATATGTGCACTGGATAGTTTGCCCATCCTTGTACTATTAATAAAGCATAATTGTGTATGTACTAACAACATAAAACATACCAACATACATACAAACCTTTATTATGCTTTATTTATGATGTGATATAAGTTCCAAATTTATTATCTTAATTTTCAGACTTGTGTGCTTTCTATGTGAATACACCAATATGCATATCTATGTCTGTAACCATATAACTTTAGATAAACATGTGCATGTAAATAATTATAAGGGTGTAATATCTGATAACGATGTATAACTCTCTTATTCCAAAATATTTCAAAGTTTTTCTTGTCACATTTCTTTAAGTAAATCTTGTATTCCAAAAAATGCCCTTAAATTTTAGGCAAATTTAGTGTAGTATGATATTAGAACAATACTTTTTTTGTAAAACTCAAGTATCCGTCTAAGTTATATTACCCTACCAAATATACTGAAAGTTATGATTTTGTTGAATGAAAAATTAAAAGATCGAGTGTTCTATGGGGCTTTAGAAGTTTCTTATTATAATTTGTTCATGATTGCTTTCTACAAATTGAAACTCAAAATTATGACATCATCCATAGATAGATTTAAGATTTAAGATTTAAACTAGATAAGTTAACCTTTTAAGTCTTTAAGATTATTAATGCTAATCTCATTGTACATTTGAAATTATGTGTTCACAATTATATATTCTTTTTGCACTTTTAATAAGTTTAGTTGTTTTTGACATATTTATTTGTGTTTCATATTGAAAATACTGGGTTTAGTTGGACCTATAGAACATATGCACTATATGCCTCTGATAACATGTCGTTAAAAATTATTTATCTTAAACTGCAACCAAACCAGAAGATTTAGCTAGAGTCATCAAACAATGTCAAAACAACCCATCAGGGAACCCTAATTAGTAGACGCTCTAATGTTACTACTGTTAGAAAATTATATGCACAACGGAAGAATGCCAGAATCTTAATGCTTACATGAATAATATATAATCAAATCGTTTATGCTAGAACATATACAATTATGCTAGAACATATACAATTATGCTAGAACACATAAACTGCTAAATTTAATTCAAGAATTACCTCTTGAAGCGTGAGCAGATACCTTCAAGTGAATCCACAAGTTAGATAGATCTTTCTACAAGCGAGTTTTCAAGTTTGACAGATCTTCAAGTGAATCCACAACATGGATAGTAGCTATGTAGTCTTCTACAGTGATCCCAAATTCATATACGAACTTTCTCAATACTTGGGTGGGCAAGTATGAATAGAAACCTTCAATCTTTTTCTAGGTTAGGAGAATCCCTACTTATAGAGATTTCTTTCCAATTCAAAAAGGAGAACAAAACACAGGCTATTTTTTTGTACCATAAAAATACACGACTGTTTTCTTTTCAAAAGAAAAGCTCACGCTAGTCTCCTCTTTTCTCCTTAGTAATAAGATTCTGAGTTCTAGTTAAATATGGGCACTGGAGGGACCACAAAATTAAGTACTGAGGCTTCCTATTATGAAAATAATTCCAAATAATTAATTTGAATTATTCTTACCATAATAAATTACAAATCATTCCACAAGAAATTCGTAATTGTACACCTCTATTTATATTTCGAAATTCCCTATTAAACACTTATGTAATTCTCAATGTTAAGAATACAAATACTAATCAATAAATTAAATTACTAACGAATTTAATTCAATGATTAATTTCGTTTAGAGCACTACTTAACTTATTTCATGTGTCAGATTCATAAATCAACATGTAAGGTTTAATACGATGAAACTTATAAGATTCTCAAAAAGGCATACCAATCATACTCTATAACGAGACATGGATTTCAACAACTAACTTATTATTTCACCAATATATATTATTACTATCATCCAATCTACCAAGCATATTGATCCATCTCAAGATCTCAGATTTTAATAAATCAAAACGATAATTAATATATACAAATCATAATAGTTATATCAGGATTGAGAATATACGTACATTTAATAGTTTAGAGAATATGTTTTTCCAAGCCTGTCCAAAACAAGTATCTCTACTCGGTCTTATTCAATACATACAAAATGCACTAGCACAAGAAGTTGGAACTATACCGTTCCCATAATCAAGATAAATTACATATAATCTTGTGCTACAATCGTACCGATGGAATCTACAATTTCCATCCTAGACGGTGAACAAAAAACAATATAATTATAAGAACCGATGATTTAATCATGTGTGTATAAGCTTAAACTCTACACACTAAATTATCTACTATATCAGTAAACAAACACCATAAAAGAATATTTGATCTATTAAAACTAAATAAATATTTATTCTATAATAAATATTATATCTGAAGATATGGTTAATAGTATATATTCCAACAATCTCCCACTTAAACTTTTAACCATCACTTTGTTATAATGTATTATATCAAAATGCATGGTTAATAGTACATACCCTAACAATCTCCCACTTAGATATTTAATCTTGAAAATTATTAGAATACTATGTCTAAACACATGATTAATAGTATTGTAATGACCCGAAAAATCATTTTAAGAAATTATCATAAAAATTATCATTTTACCCCTCCCGATAGTTGCCTGAGTCAATTGTGATCAGTCGGTGAAGTTGAATTTTTGAGTTATTTGTTTATTACGATAAATAATTAATTTTAGTTGGTGGCTAATGGGCCAAATCTGATTTTTTTTTTATTTAAGACCCTATACCACTTAACCCGTATATTAAATTTAAGTAGAAAGGGTTTAACAGATAATACATAATACCACGAAGGTTCAGGCAAGAATCGCTGGGCACGAAATCACTACATTAATACCCTTAAATTCAAAGTGAAGGTTACCAATTTGTATGTCAGGTTAGTGTTTGGAGTTGTAAATTCAATACAATGTTAACTTGATATTATGGGGAGAGGTTGAATTGAATTGTCCAATTACGGTGCTGGTTGATGGCATATGGTTTGGCTGATATATTTCAATTGGTAATAATTGGTCAATGATTGGCCATAGGGAGCCAATCATTGGTGGAAGAAGACGTAGTGATTAAAACATTGCAAAGAGGTTAGTTTCCTTTCAAAATTATTGTTGCAGTGCGATACTCATTCTGTAAATTAGTCTCGTTGAATTTTATATTTTTGGTTATCACATTATGATTTAAATTTTTGATATATTAAAATAGGTAATTAAATATTAGGTATACTATGTTATATAAATACCATTAGATTTATAATATTGGAGAATGGAAACTTAACCCTAGGCTTGAAACTTGGAAAATATGATAGTTGGAATATTAATTGGTATCAAGTTACTTTAGTAACTTGATTATAGTATTGGGTGAGTTTTTGGGTCTAGACTAGACCTATAGTAATATGTGTGTTGTTAGTTTCAAAATCTTATTGTGATTATTAATGTGAATAGATTGCTTTGAGTTGAAAGTACAACGAAAAAGGAATGCTCAAGTCCCGGAGTGATTGTTCGATTATGTGAGGCAAGTGGATTTCTAAACCCTTGTTAAGTGTATGGAATTCATGTATTTCCTTGTAATATGTGTTTTGGGTAATGAGGCTTGGTGATGGGTTGACTTGTCCACATTCATTAATTCTAATGATGAAAAAGGGATAATAAAAGGCAATGTGATCAATTGTTTGTGTGATGTGTTGAGAATTATTTGAAAGGCTTGTTGAATCATTGTTGATGTTGTATCCTGATTGTTTTGTTGTGAATTGTGCAATGTTATGAAAATGGTCATCTCCTCATTATTTGTGTGAACATGTCATTTGCATTGTTCTGAGACATGGTTCTGACAAGTGTTATGTGCATTGCGAAAGAATAAGAAAAGAAAAAAAGGATGTACCATTTCGAGGGACGTATCGTGCGCCGCGATGGATACTATATATCTAGGGACGTGTCACGCGCCGCGTCGGATACTATATTTCGAGGGACGTATTGTGCGCCGCGATGGTTACTATTATCAAGGGTCGTATCGCGCGTTGCGATGGATGCATGGACAGATATGTCCCCCATGGGTCCCGAACTGAGAGACATGGGTGTGTATCATTAGGTCAGACATGCATCACTATACTTGACGTTGCATTTCATTGCATTGCACTTCTTTATTATTGGTGAACTTTATCTTGTGTGTTGCTGATCTTGTGAGTGCCTTTCTATGGAACTTGTGACTGATGAATTATTGAGCTTGTTGTTGAAGATATGCAATTGTTAGAGTGTTGTTGTTGAGGATATGAAACTATTGTTGTTGTTGAGGATATGAAATTGTTAGAGTGTTGTGTTGAGTTATGTGCTTTGTAAACTTTGAACTGTTAGGTTGGGCTGGTTTTATACAGATTGTAGTTGTGAAGGTTCGGTTGGGTGTAAGGAGTACTTGTATTCTACTTATTGTGTACCGTGTGGTTTGGTACTCACCCCTTGCTTCTACAAATTTTTGTAGGTTGCGAGCCTAGATTATTGTGGTACTTGTTATTCTCTTCTTTTTCGAGGCTTCTAGGAGATTTGTGAGGTAGTTGTTTGTCTTCTCAGCGATCCTTCTTACTCCTGTTTATGATCTTGTTCTACTCTAGAAACAATGTCATATAAGACTTGTATTTTTCTTTTGATTCAATTGTAATACTTTAGAGGCTTGTACACATGACAACCAGATTTTGGGGGTATATTTGAGTTTCTTATAAAAATTTCCGCATTTTATTGTAATGGTTGAGTTTTAGGCTGACTTGTCTTGGTTGGTAAAGACGAGTGCCATCACGCTCATTTTTGGGTCGTGACAAAAATGGTATCAGAGCCCCAGGTTCATAGGTCTCACATGTATACAAGCTGAGTCTAAGTAGAGTCTCAAGGATTGGTACGGAGACGTCTGTACTTATCTTCGAGAGGCTATAATGACTTTTTGGAAAAATCTTCACTTGTTGGACCTCTATTGTGCGCACTTGGTCCGATTTTGATTCTTATCACCTTATTTCAATCTTCTTCACGTATAGTGATGACTCGTGCGTGGTTCCTCATATGAGTAGTTGATGTCGTGTATGGTTTGAATGTTATATCTGGTATTTAGATGGAAGTAATATACTTATGGAAATGATGTGTGGTTAGATTTAGAATGTTCAACAATTTGAAAGGGTTGTGTAAGGTTAGTCACCCTAGTAAACTGAATAGTACTTGTGCGGTATATACAATATTTAGAGTGGTTTAATAATTGGAAGAGGAATGATTAAAGGGATGACTAGGTAATGGACATGTATCTTTGGAAACTACAATTAGTAAAGTTATCGTAACATGAATGTGTTGCTTAGAAAGTAATAAGAATAATGATACACCAATTGAGGTTAGAATTTCTATTACGATTTTATACATTGTGTGTATATCAAAGAAGGCCATGATACAACTACTACAATAGTATTGATGCTTACTTGGTCAGAGTTATTAAGTATGTTACTTTTGATATTTACCTGACCTACGAAAGAATACGTATGGCTTGGGCTATATACGAAATAGATTCGGCAGTGTATTGCAGTTATTCAATGGATAGAAATGTGTGGGTTATTTGGGTACAATCTTCTCAGTAGGTATGATGTGTTCTAGTGGTGGATCTAACGGACTTTCATGATGTGGTACTAGTGGTACATTGAAGCGGCTACATCGATTGTCAAGTGTGAATACTAACTACTTAAAGATTTATCAGTTGTAGCACATGCTCATATAATTAATAAGATTTTATGTTGCATTCATATTTGAAAAACCAACTAGCTTGTTACTATGGACGAATGGGTTAAGCATTATTTATAAGGAAGCTTTTAGTGGTGGATCTTTGGTACGGTGTTGATGTGTTTAGGTTGTGAAGTGTATCTCAAGAATTTTAAATGAGTGGTGATTTCATCGTAAGCTACATGGAAGTGGATCGATATTAGGATGACAAACTTCTAGGTAAAGGAAGTCTTAACGAGTATACTTGTGTGAAGATAATTGAGAATTTTAGTAAGAAAGTGCATATAAAAGTGGGTTAGTCCTTTGGATTTTATTGTTATAACTGAGTTTAAGGTGTCATATTGATGAAAAGGTTGACTTCGTAGTGATGATAAGAGCTAACAGAGCATAACAATTTTAAGAGTTTTTTGATGGATTGTGATTGGGATGCAACTATATGATGAAGATTGTTGACTAAATGAATTTTTATATTGTAATAACGTCTTGTGAGTATCTAAGGTTGTATCTTTGAGTTTGATAATGAAAATGGTTAGATTTTTAGCGAAAGATATGATAAGGTCGATGGAGAGGCGATCAATGATGAGCTAAGATACGTGAATTCATAAAGATCTTCAAGGTATGAGCTAATGTTGATAGATAATGGGATTATGTTACACAGTTGGATTCAAAATTCAAGGTTTTCATTGTGAATTTAGATTTGTGGTAAGTGTGTTTTGTCAAGGTATGAATTGGTAAGGTAAGGAATGATTGATCACATTGAGTATGAAGCATTTAGAAAGACTTAAATATATTTGGATAGTAAATTTGGTTACCTTTGATTGTTATACCTAAGGGGGGTTTCATGTAATGTTTTGATTTAAAGGATAAGGTAAAAATATCATGGGTTGTTGGTCAAAGGATAAGATTGGTGTGAGCGAGTCAGCAAAAGGAACAAGAGTCTAGTGTACTGAAGGATTAAAGATATTTAGAATTTTGTGTCATGGGAAGAATTTAAGAAAAGTGAAGGAATAAACCTCTCGTATAAGCCCTTGGTTTGTAGTTGAAGGATTTATTGATTTTTGCCTATGAGTTTAGATATGATTGTGAGATGTGAACTAGTTTGGTATAGACTTGCTAGGAATGTATCATCGACTTTTCTAAGTATTGAGTTTTTGTTTGGATGACCAGCAATGATGTGTGAAAGATTCTATATGGTTATGTCGAGCTAGATTGTTCAAATTATGATAGGTAACTTATTGATGTTCAACGGTGTGGACCTACTGTTTTACATGATTAATGAGGATTTCGAGGGGATTGAAACTACTTTGTTGATGGGATGATACATACTGTTATGATGTGTGACATAGGCATTTGATAGTGAGTAGAGGTTATGAGCTTATAGTATACCAAATTATTAGAGTGACCAAGAATTTCTTAAGTGTTGGTATAAGGTATATGATGGTTTTGAATATTAGTTGAAATTTAGTATCTGAAAAATTACGTGGAGTTGACATTAAGTGTGATTCAATTGTTGTATCTCAATGGTAAAGTACTTTTAGATTTGGAATTAGTGCTATTAGTCTTGAGTGTTACTCATATCTGTCATGGAATGCTTAAATGGAAAGAGGGGGAGTCATAGTTCGAAAATATTGGAGGCGATAATATGTTTGCTAAGAAGACTTTAATACTAGTGACGATTTGAGAGTAAGGTAAATGGATGGTGTGGCTATGATGTTCTGTTAATATTAAGAGTGTTGACCCTAGTGAAGTACTGTGAAGAGCACATGTGGTTCGATTAAATAAGTAGGTGAGCAATTATAATCAGGACTAGATTGGTGATTGTGGGTAACTAGAAAATTAAACAGATAGAGTCATATGAATGAAAATGTTTGATATGGCCACAATGGAAAAAGTATCTAGTGTTATTCGACTTTGGTTCTGTAAATTCTTATATGACCATCTACTTCGCTTTGGATATGGTTTGGAGTGTGAATTGCTGCCTATACCCACACGTCTTTTCATATCTATGGGTGAATTCCTAGTGGTGGATCGGGTGTACCGATCCTGCTATTGTCCTCTTGGTCGGGTGGCATCCTTGTTTAGACTTATTCATTTCAGTTATGGAAGATTTGGTGTTGTTTGGGATAATTGAAGTATACTAGTAATTCTACACGTATAATCTTGCTTATGAGAACGTATAAAAGAGCTTCTGTGAATGTTTGCAGTTATCCGACAGTGTTGTTAAAGGTTCTGTATCCTAAAGTGTACTGCTCATTGGGTGCTTACTTGATCTTGTTCTTCTTTGGGTTAGATAAGTTTGATTCTCCCTTGATGAGTATCTGATGTCTAAAGATCTGATTTTTTTTAACTTAAGCTCGTGAAAAGATTGTGTTATGAAAAGGAAATCTTGATAAGATCTGTAATGGTTTGTTTATTATGAGTGTGTGGCGGTTGGTTTAAGTTCATTTCTGGTTGAAGCCAGTATTGATTCTGAATTTTGTTGTGGTTATGTGAGAAAAGATTTGTCTTAGTGATTGTGTTATGGACTAGAGGGTTTCAGTTCATAGTTTGTGGCTCGGTAATCACTCCTGATTAAATTCTGTCAAATTTTGATTCGTAAGTTCAGTACCTAGTAGTTGATCATGATGGAATGATCTTAAAGAGGAGCTCACTTGGAGAGATGAACACCGGTAGGTAAGTCATAACTCAAGCTTTTGGTAAAAGTCGGTTATTCTTCCTTCTTTCATCTTTATGTTCGGGGACGAACATGGTTTTTAGTGGTGGATAATGTAATGACCCGAAAAATCATTTTTAGAAATTATCATAAAAATTATCATTTTACCCCTCCTGATAGTTGCCTGAGTCAATTGTGATCAGTCGGTGAAGTTGAATTTTTGAGTTATTTGTTTATTACGATAAATAATTAATTTTAGTTGATGGCTAATGGGCCAAATCTGATTTTTTTAATTTAAGACCCTATACCACTTAACCCATATATTAAATTTAAGTAGAAAGGATTTAACAGATAATACATAATACCACGAAGGTTCAGGCAAGAACCGCTAGGCACGAAATCGCGACATTAATACCCTTAAATTCAAAGTGAAGGATACCAATTTGTGTGTCAGGTTAGTGTTTGGAGTTGTAAATTCAATACAGTGTTAACTAGATATTATGGGGAGAGGTTGAATTGAATTGTCCAATTACGGTGCTGGTTGATGGCATATGGTTTGGCTGATATATTTCAATTGGTAATAATTGGTCAATGATTGGCCATAGGGAGCCAATCATTAGTGGAAGAAGACGTAGTGATTAAAACATTGCAAAGAGGTTAGTTACCTTTCAAAATTATTGTTGCAGTGCGATACTCATTCTGTAAATTAGTCTCGTTGAATTTTATATTTTTGGTTATCACATTATGATTTAAATTTTTGATATATTAAAATAGGTAATTAAATATTAGGTATACTATGTTATATAAATACCATTAGATTTATAATATTGGAGAATGGAAACTTAACCCTAGGCTTGAAACTTGGAAAATATGATAGTTGGAATATTAATTGGTATCAAGTTACTTTAGTAACTCGATTATAGTATTGGGTGAGTTTTTGGGTCTAGACTAGACCTATAGTAATATGTGTGTTGTTAGTTTCAAAATCTTATTGTGATTATTAATGTGAATAGATTGCTTTGAGTTGGAAGAACAACGAAAAAGGAATGCTCAAGTCCCGGAGTGATTGTTCGATTATGTGAGGCAAGTGAATTTCTAAACCCTTGTTAAGTGCATGGAATTCATGTATTTCCTTGTAATATGTGTTTAGGGTAATGAGGCTTGGTGATGGGTTGACTTGTCCACATTCATTAATTCTAATGATGAAAAAGGGATAATAAAAGGCAATGTGATCAATTGTTTGTGTGATGTGTTGAGAATTGTTTGAAAGGCTTGTTGAATCATTGTTGATGTTGTATCCTGATTGTTTTGTTGTGAATTGTGCAATGTTATGAAAATGGTCATCTCCTCATTATTTGTGTGAACATGTCATTTGCATTGTTCTGAGACATGGTTCTGACAAGTGTTATGTGCATTGAGAAAGAATAAGAAAAGAAAAAAAGGATGTACCATTTCGAGGGACGTATCGCGCGCCGCGATGGATACTATATTTCGAGGGACGTGTCGCGTACCGCGTCGGATACTATATTTCGAGGGACGTATCGCGCGTTGCGATGGATGCATGGACAGATATGTCCCCCATGGGTCCCGAACTGAGAGACAACGGGTGTGTATCATTAGGTCAGACATGCATCACTATACTTGACATTGTATTTCATTGCATTGCACTTCTTTATTATTGGTGAACTTGATCTTGTGTGTTGCTGATCTTGTGAGTGCCTTTCTATGGAACTTGTGACTGATGAATTATTGAGCTTGTTGTTGAAGATATGCAATTGTTAGAGTGTTGTTGTTGAGGATATGAAACTATTGTTGTTGTTGAGGATATGAAATTGTTAGAGTGTTGTGTTGAGCTATGTGCTTTGTAAACTTTGAACTGTTAGGTTGGGCTGGTTTTATACAGATTGTAGTTGTGAAGGTTCGGTTGGGGTGTAATGAGTACTTGTATTCTATCCCCTTAGCTCGTGTTTAGCGGTTTACTTGTTGAATACCGTGTGGTTTGGTACTCACTCCTTGCTTCTACAAATTTTTATAGGTTGCGAGCCTGGATTTTTGTGGTACTTGTTATTCTCTTTTTTTTCGAGGCTTCTGGGAGATTTGTGAGGTAGTTGTTTGTCTTCTTAGCGATCCTTCTTACTCCTGTTTATGATCTTGTTCTACTCTAGAAACAATGTCATATGAGACTTGTATTTTTCTTTTGATTCAATTGTAATACTTTAGAGGCTTGTACACGTGACAACCAGATTTTGGAGGTATATTTGAGTTTATTATAAAAATTTCCACATTTTATTGTAATGGTTGAGTTTTAGGCTGACTTGTCTTGGTGGGTAAAGACGAGTGTCATCACGTCCATTTTTGGGTCGTGACAAGTATATACCCTAACAACCTCCCACATAGACTCTTAACTATACATTTACAACTTTCACAGGCAATTATTTATTTATTTCTTATCGAAATAAATTTACCAAGCTATTTTCTCATGCAATTTTGTCAAATAGTGCTTCGTCGTAACAAATAGATTTTGTACTAAATCTTGAAAGACCTTATCATGAAACTCTCCAAGAGTGTACTTCTTTTCAGAAGTTCTATAATGAAAGTTCTCTCGAGCGTAATGATTCTTCCACTACGAGTAAGTACTACAACATTATTACACTTTCATGTTATTGTGTCTTAATATTTTCTTCAAAATCTTTCGATATTGAAATATTAACAACTTTTTATGTAGTGTTAATTTGCTCAACATCACTCCCACTACTTGAGGTAGTAGTTTTCTTATGTCTAGTAAGGTTTCTCCCACTACTTAAATGCAATGGAACATCAGTTCTGACATACAAATTAGATGTTCTTGAGCGTCTGAATTTATAATTGACTTATTTGTTATTTCTTGGTTCAATTCCTGTAAAACTAGTTTACCTCTAGGAACATGGTTTACTAAATGATCCTTTTCTAGAATTCAGACAGTTGTATTAACAATTGCCTTATTTTCTATAAGACATTATAATAAACCTTCTTTTACTCTTTAGGATATCCAATTAACACATAAATTCTGTTCTTAATTCAATTTTCTTATTCTCCCACTTAGCACATGTGCTAGACAATCCTATATCTGAACATGCCAAAGATTAGACTTACGTCAAATCCAACTAGTTCTATAGTTGTTCAAGGTAGTAATTTGAAAGAAATTGAAATCAGAATGTGATATGTAGTTATTAGAATCTATCCCAAAAGAAACAAAATAACTAATAATAAGTCAATAATTAATCTTATCAACTTCATAAGAGTCTACTTCTTTTCTCTTCTAGACCAATCTATTATAGAGTGTCTGGTGTAGACAATTAAAATGCAATTGTTCTATAAGATAAGTGACTCGTGAGCTTTGCAAAGAGGTTTACATCACTACAATCAGATTGATGTGACTTTATATATTTTTCATCATGTTATTTTCATGTGTCTTAAATATTTAATGTTTATCAAGACTATCAGACTTACAAAACATCAAAAAAAAAATATTCATATCATGAGTAACCTTTCTGAAAACTCAGAATACTCAAATTCACCTCTTGCCCAAATGCTCATTTATTACACAAATTAGAATAGATTAATTATAACTTATCACTACCTCTTTTTTCTTTTTAAGAGGAAATGTCTCTTAGTCATTTTCCTTCTAAACAAGATTCACATGTTGGTAGTGACTGTACTTTCAATGCACCGGTATGTCTATCCATTAACCAACCTCAAAATTCTATTAAGAATAAATGACTTAGATGCTAATGTACAGATAAGTTTCATTCAATTTTAAAGATATTTTCCCTTATGAGACAAATTAATATAATTCAATTCATGAGATATAATACTAATAAAAAAAATGTGCATCAATATACCACAAGAATTAAAATATTCATCAAACTCAATGATAGAAGAGTTACAAACAAATATATTAAATACCCATCTCTTATCTAGTTAGAAATTGAAAATAATTCTTTCTAATATAAGGTACATTTACAATGTATTCTTTGAATTAATATCTTATCTCTACCAAAAGAAAAGCATAAGTAGTACTAAGTGGGTGCATAATGTCTATTGAGAATATGAGATATAATACATTAAATAGATCATAATATTTCGAATAATCCTAAATAACAAAATTTAGGGCTCATTTATACATATATATTCATGCATCTTGAATAGCCAATTGATGAGATTGGAGAAGTACCCGTGCAATACACATGTTCAATGACCGATTATTCACTCCATAAACTTATACAAACCTAACTTAGATGGAGAGTCTACTGTTAGTTTAATTCAAGTGAAAATCCTCTAGTCACCTTGATCCAATCATATATTACTCAGTTTAGGAAATTTAATACAGATTATCAAAACTAAACGATTAAATACATAGTGACGTGCATTTATTCGTCTGATAGGGAGGAAGTTCTAAGCCAGGACATAAAATTAATACTTCACTACTATTCAATCTTGGTAATCAAGGGAGGGGCCCCTATAACCAAATATGACCAAAACTCATATAACAATTGAAAGAAATAATATTTCTTATTAGGTCGTTCTTATGAATCTACCAAATTTCAGATCAATCAGAGTCCCCTTTTTTTGAATTCCAAAACTATGATCAATTTGATCGAAAATATTATTTGTCCAAAATATAATTTAAGATTTTTTGTTGAGTAATTCCTATCACATATTATTATTTGTGAAATAGATATACTAATCAAGAACAAAGAACAAAATTCTAAAAACTATTTACATTATCTGAGTATTATTTTCTAAAAATCAACATGTTTATGTATACATTGAATATTAAAATTAAAATCACACCTCATAGATATCCATGTATCTTGAACGGCAAAGTTTGATGAAAAATAACTACACATGCAACATACATTTGAGATGTTAGAAATTCACTGCAATAAATTTAGATCAAAACCTAACTCAAATGGAGAGTATATGTTAATTATGCCAAGTGAATATCATTATCCCTAGATTCATTGATCCAATCAAATATTACGCAGCTAGGGATAGTCAACACAAATTATCAAAATTAGAGATTAAATTTTAAAGACTTGTATTAAATTCATCTGATATGGAGGACGGTCAAAGGCAACACATGAACTTAATACTTCACTAAAATTTAGTCATGAAGACCATAGAGAACAATGTCAATCACCACTATATCAGAGTCGAGTAATTTTCATTAAAATTAATATCTTGGGTATATCATAAATAATATTAAAGAAATATTCAAATTAAAACAACTATCGGAAGAATATTACAATAAATATCATTACATATTAAATGAATTTAGCACTACCAAAAAATAATATTAAAGAGATATCAAGATTAAGACACTTAGCAAAAGAATATTATAATAAAATCTTTAAAATAAAATACTCACCTACCACACTACCACTTTCATGAATTCACCAACTACCAGTTCCGCACCGAAAAATCCAAGGAGCTATGGAAGAAATAAAATTATTAGAACAATTAATGGCGAAAAATTTATATATTTACCAAAAATCCCAAGATATGTTATATCTAGAGTATATCATAAATAATATTAAAGAAATATTCAAATTAAAACAACTATCGGAAGAAAATTACAATAAATATTATTACATATTACCATGAATTTAGCACTACCAAAAATAATATTAAAGAGATATCAAGATTACGACACTTAGCAAAAGAATATTATAATAAAATTTTTAAAATAAAATACTCACCTACCACACTACCATCTACCACACTACCACTTTCATGAATTCACCAACTACCAGTTGCGCACCGAAAAATGGTATCAGAGCTACTACAACTTAAAGCTTAACAACTTTAAGAAGTAATAAAAAATTCGATGTAGGAATAGCTACTACATCTATGGAAATACTATATAAATATGAAATAGCTATAAGAAATTAATTTAGTAGTATGACAACATAGGTAGAAGAACAAAATAAAGAAAAAATCATAAATCGAAATCTAATGACAAAATTAGCAATATGTAATATGTGTTACATAGATGAATATACATGTGCATTAGAGAATACTATTATAAAGGAACATATAGCATAGAAGAAAGTAAAGAAATAAGACATGAAGCAGAATTAACAGATACCTTATAAAAAACCAAGAAGAAGGTACTATGTAAAAAATTACAAAACCAAAGACCATATTGACCAAAAAGAAAACTAACGGAATGTACTTGTTATAATTGTGGAAAATTAGGACATATAGCTAGAGATTGTAAATTACCTAAAAATTCAAAGAAAAAACAAATATCAGAAATAATAATAGACGATGAAAAATATACGCAGATAGAATACATAGATTATGAATTAGAAAGTGAAGATAGCATATATGAAATATCAGAAAATGAAATAGATAATGACATAGAAATAGAATCAGATAATGAATTCTATAATATAACAAATGACTGAAGCAGACATACAAATAATAAATAAAGAAGAACATCAAGACGAAGAATCTTTAGAATAGAAAATAATATTTGATAATAGTATATTTGACCAAATAAAAGGAAAAGAATTAGACCTACGCGTAGCAAAAATATTCGAAATACCAACAATAAGAAACTGGTTTAAACGACAAAAAGAAGAATATTATGTAGTAGAAGAGGAGCAGCAGGAGACTAATAATCAACAAAACAAACAGCAAAGAGATCCGAAACAGATACAACTTCAACAAGAAGAACATTGGCAAACTCAAAGGAGAAAGAACACTAATCAAATGCAGGTTCCTAGAGGCACCACCAGTCATGCAGATCAGACCACTAAACAGGCAGGTAACATTACTATTCCTACATAAAATACCTACATTAATCTTGATGTGTAGGAGACACCACAGGGATTAGAGGTCAGGGATAAACACAAAGGTAACAGCAGTGCTAGAATACCTCAGACTTCAGTACAAAAGCAACAAGACCAAGGTGACCAAATCAGAATTACAGCAACAAATATGGGAAAGGATAACACTAACAAACAGGTACAGGTGGATAACATTCCTATATCTACAACAGGTAACAATAAAGGAAAAGAAGTTTTTAAAGGCCCAGCAGTCACAGGTATTGACTCAATGCTCCCTTCCCTTCAACCCCTTGATAATGTTGTGAATATTATTGCTGTGGAAGCTGTAGGAGGTTTGGATGGAAAGGATCAGGAAACACCAATTAATTTGCAGGAAGGGGTTGCCAAAGGGAGAGGGGAATTGGCTAATGTTGAAATGGAAGTTGACCATAATAGAGACTCTAGAGCCCCTGCTACCCCTACCACAGATCAGCATAAATCTGGAACTCCTCAATTTATTGATACAGGGCAATCTCAGAGTAGATTTAATAACAAGTCTGGGGACAGATTGAGTAAAAAGAAAAGAGAAGCTATAAAGAAGAGACTGCAACAAAGTGTTGGTATAGATTTAGATGGTACAGGTACTGGAAAACAATCTAAGGCACAGGTCTCTCATAAAGATCAGAATCTCTTAGACTCCAGTCAACATGTTGATGAACAGGATCCTAATTTAATCAATAAGGGTAAATTGACTACTGATGATTATGGGGCAATTAACTCTGATGATCAGATGGACCCTGATAATCAATCTATAGAAGAGTCTGATGAAGATATTAAGGATACCAGGCAGCATACAGGTCAAGTTTTTGGTTCTACCTTGCAGGATAAATTCCCAGATGTTCAAAGAATGACAGAACAACAGGGTTTATCCCCAAGGGGAAGGAAAAAGACTAGACACAATCATAATCAACCTACCACCAGTATGTCTGACACCTCTAGCAGGCCCATGGACTAGGGCCATTTGTTGGAATGCTAGGAGTATCAACACCAAAGGGTCGCTGGAAAGATTACAAACACTTAAGAAACTTCATCATTTATCCATTATTGCTATACTAGAACCGTTTGCAGATAATTCTTACATTGATAGGTTTAAACTTCAACTCCAAATGGATCATGCAACCAGTAATCCTAATGGGAAAATTTGGTTGTTTTGGTCTAATGAAGTTGCTGGTTCTATTCTAGAACAGCATGAACAGCATATCACAGTCACCTTTCAGCATACTGATATCCCAGATAAATTCATGATGACTTTTATATATGCTAAATGTAAGGACTATATGAGGAAACCTCTATGGGACAAATTACTATTCTATTCTAACATTGAGATACCATGGTGCACAATGGGTGATTTCAATGTTATCACATCTATAGAGGAGAAATTTGGGGGCATACCCTACAATATACATAAGAGTCTTGAATTTATTGGAGTAATAGAGGCATGTGGATTGACTGATATTGGGTATACAGGACTCCCATTCACATGGTGTAATCAAAGGGATGCTGAAGCTAGAGTTTGGAAAAGATTAGACAGGGCTATGGTAAATGATAAATGGTTAGAGGTTATGCCTCAGACCACTATTGAGAATTTATCATCTGTTGGGTCTGATCATACTCCCTTACTAATGGAAATGTTTCGGGCTAATGAGAGTCATATTAAATACTTCAAATTCTTACATTATTGGGTTGAAAATGATACCTTCATGAAAACAGTGCAACAATGTTGGACAAAAGAAGTGTCTGGCAATCCAATGAGGAAATTTCATCAGAAATTAAAAAGAGTTTCAGCCACACTTAGCATTTGGTCTAAACAAGAATATGGAGATATTTTTGCTAAGGTTAGGGAGTTTGAAGATAATATCAAGAAATCCGAGGAAGAACTTATGACTAACAACACTGAAGCTTTCAGACAGTCACTGCAGCAGAGGAATGCCACTTATATTAGGTATTTAAAAATTGAAGAATCCATCCTTAAACAAAAGACACAACTTCAATGGTTTAAGGAGGGTGATGCAAATACCAAATACTTTCATGCTTTAATGAGAGGTAGAAGAAAGAGGTTATTTCTACATAAGATTTGTACTGAAAATGAGATATGGGTGCAAGGTGAGGAACAAATTGCTAAGGCAGCCTGTGATTATTATCAGCAAATATTCACTGGACAGAATGATCGAATAGATGAAAGAATTATTCAGAATATCCCTACAATTGTCACTGCTGAACAGAATGAAATGATGCAAGCGATGCCTACGATGGAGGAACTCAAACAAGTAGTATTTGCTATGAATCCAAATTCAGCAGCAGGTCCTGATGGTTTTGGGGGTAAATTCTATCAAGCATGTTGGAGTATCATTAAAGAAGACTTGCTGGCAGCAGTACAATCTTTCTTTTGTGGTAATAATATGCCTAAATTTATGACTCATGCATGTTTGGTGTTGCTTCCTAAAAATGAGCAGCCTATCAGATTCAAAGATCTTCGACCTATTAGCCTTAGTAATTTTACTAATAAGATAATCTCCAAATTATTGAGCATGAGACTGGCTACTTTTTTGCCTTTACTAGTATCAGATAATCAGTCCGGCTTTGTTCGAGGTAGAAGCATTACAGAAAGCATAATGCTTGCTCAGGAGATCACTCATGGTATTAAAAAACCTCAGATTGGAAATAATGTTGTTCTCAAACTTGATATGGCCAAGGCATATGATAGAGTGTCTTGGTCTTTCATATGTTTAGTACTAAGGAGATTTGGTTTTGGGGAGTTACTTATTGATTTAGTATGGAGAATTATGAGTAATAATTGGTACTCTATTATTATCAATGGGCATAGACATGGCTTCTTTCACTCTACTAGAGGACTTAAACAAGCTGATCCATTGTCTCCTGCCCTATTTATTTTAGGAGCAGAGGTCTTATCAAGGTTACTTAATTCCCTGCATCAGATTCCAAGCTATAAAGGTTTCTATATGGAACCTAAAGGACCTCAGATCAATCACCTAAGCTTTGCGGATGATGTTATTATCTTTGTTGCTACTGACAGACAGTCTTTAAAGCTCATTATGGACAGCTTAGGGGAGTATGAACATACTTCTGGCCAGCTTATAAACAGAGAGAAGAGCCATTTTATGATCCCTGACAATACTCATCCGGATATTATCAAGATCATTTAAGAAGTAACTACTTTCTCACAAAAAACCAGTCCTCTTACTTATCTAGGCTGTCCCCTTTACATTGGTCGACAAAGGATTAATTATTACTCATACTTAGTTGAGAAAATCTCCAAAAAAGTCTGTGGGTGGCAGACTAGAATGCTTAGTTTTGGGGGCAAAATTACACTGATCAAGCATGCTTTGCAATCTATACCTCTACATACTATGGCTGCAATTTCTCCTCCCAACACTACTATTAAATACATTAATGTCATTATTGCTGAATTTTTTTGGGGAAAAGAATTGGATAAAAGGAAATATCATTGGGCCTCCCTAGATACTATGTGTTTACCTTATAATGAAGGGGGGTTAGGGATAAGAAGATTAACTGATATTTGTACCTCTCTACAATACAAACAATGGTGGAGTTTCAGGTCTAAGGTATCCTTATGGAGTCAATTTCTTAAATCCAAATATTGTCAAAGAGCTCATCCAGTTGCTAAAAAGGTGGATACTAGACAGTCTTTGATGTGGAAATACATGATGAAACACAAGATTAAAGTTGAAGAGTATATAGGTTGGCAAATCAACTCAGGTAGCTGCTCCTTTTGGTGGGATGATTGGCTAGGAGGAGGTGCCATTGCTAATTATACTTCTTCTGTATCCAGCTTAAATAATGCTACTGTGGCACATTTTCTCGTAGATGGGAAATGGAATGAAAGAAAGCTGAGGCAACAGGTTCCACCTCTTCTAATTCCTTATATTTTAAATACTAAAATCCAGTTGGTGCAGGGAATTAAAGATACAACAGTTTGGAAGCAGACTGAAGCTGAAAAATTCAGCTGCACATCAGCCTGGGAAATGTGCAGAACTAAGAAGGAACATACAATCCTTAATGCTCAAATCTGGCACAAATATATACCTTTCAAGATGTCTTTTTTACTATGGAGAGCATTACGATATAAATTGCCCACCAATGAAATACTAGCAGCTTTCAGAGTGGAACCAGTGAAATGCTTCTGCCGTCTTAAACAGGGATGGGATGAAGTGGATCACATTTTCATTCAAGGACATTTTGCAGGTCATATTTGGAAGTTTTTTTCAGGTCGCATAGGATTCAAGATTCAGCAAACTTCACTGATTAATCAACTGTTGAGCTGGAATGATATTATAGGGAAGAATGTAGCACACACGACCATTATCAAAACTCTGCCTATAGTTATATGCTGGAATTTATGGAAAAATAGATGTTCAGCCAAATATGGAGGAAAGGTATCTAGTATCCTCAAAGTTAAATATTTGATTTTTAAAGATATGCTTTTACTTCTCCATTCTGCTTTTCCTTACCTATAGCTGCCTGGGAGCTGGCCAGAAGTTGTGGACTGCATTGCAAAATGCAATTAGGATATCAGAATTACGTTGGTAATATGGAAGACACCTCCTACTAATAAATATAAATTGAATACGGATGGTAGTGCCCTACACAATCCCGGGAAAATTGGAGGAGGAGGCATTCTTAGAGATGATCAAGGAGTTATTATATATGCCTTTGCTGTTCCTTTTGGTGAAGGCACTAATAATCAGGCTGAAGTGCAGGCTGCATGTTATGGATTAAATTGGTGTATACAACATGGTTATAACAATATCTTGCTAGAAGTTGATTCTGAATTATTAACTAAGTGGCTTTTGCAAGTTTCTATTCCTTGGAGAATGCACAGGTTTATACAGGAATTGAAAACTCTTGCTAACCAACTTGTTTGTTTTGAGTGTTTGCATATCTACAGGGAGGCCAATAGTACTGCAGATCTATTGGCCAAACATAGTCATCAAAATGATATTGAACAACATTACTACACTCCGCAACAACTACCTCACGCAGTTAAAGGAAGTTATCTTCTGGAGAAAATGGGAGTTCACAATTTCAGACGCAAGAAGCTGAAAAGGATAAAGCAACCACCTTGATTAACAATAATTTGTTCAATAGTCTAGCCTTTTCAATATCAATGATAGGCAAGGATATTTTATTACAGGACTTACCATCTCTTATGAGATCGATTAAGTCATCACTTGATTCTTACAATGAATTCTTGAGATATATTCTATTCTGATCTAATATGTCTTATTTAGGTATATTAGTTTGTTTAGGTGTATCTTCATTTCTTGTAAGGGGAGAGCATCCCGCAGTTATGTATTATTAGTACTATGTCTTAAGAGAGGAATCCTCTCTAGGTGCTTAGTTTAATTTACATCTTATTGTATTGGGTGAAGTAGACTAACCTTAGTAGGTAGGTTTACTTCTACCCACCATAGGATTGGAGGTAAGGTACTTGCCCCCCTCCATGTATTTTTGAATTTTATATATGATAAGGCCGGGGGTGTTGCTCAACCCCTGACCCCCTCAAGGGTCGTTTTAATCAAAAAAAAAATAAAAAAAAAATAAAAATGTAGTAAGTCAAAGAGAACATATCATAGATTGCAAATACACTAAAGGAAAGGCCAAAATACCAATAATAAATAAACGAATAATAAATAAAGAAATACAAGATATTAAGGCTAAAAATCCAATTAAATATGTACATTTAGGAGGAACAGAAATATTAACAAAAGCATGTTTTAGAGAAGGAATAAATACACCCATAGAATTATACTTAGAAGATGATGGAATTATACAACCCATAGAAAAAAGTATAATAAGTGCATTAAGAGGTAACCTCATATACCAAAAATTTAAAAGTTTATAATAAGTGCTAACTACTCAGTAGTAACAAATGACAAAAATATAGATAAATCACTAGTATTATACTGGCGAATGTCAGGGATAGAACTAGCCCCAGGAAGTAAAATATTTACAGCTAGATATAAAAACTTATATGTTCTAACAACAAAACATAAAATAACAGCAAAAAATAAAATAGATAAAATAAAATTAGAAGATGCCTTTGAAAGGATAGTCACAGTCATAGACAAAAATGACTATAGTTATAATGAAATTGATATAGAAGAAGATTTAGAAATAGTAAAAAAAAAAACTAAGTACATCAAAAAGAATAAACAATGAAATATCCCAACTTTCAAAAAAAATGAGTACCTCAAGAAGAATAAAGAAAACCCCACAAAATTCAATGGAAGACGAAATAAAACCACATCATTACTACATAACGGGAATAATGGAACAACGAAAATATTTAATATTAATAGATACAGGACGAGAAGAAAACTATATTACAAGAGAATTAGTAACGGAAGATGAAATAATAACTATTGAGCAATCATGCTCCGAACTACCAAAAGCATTAATGTATACCGAAGAAACTACAAAAAAGCAAATAATCATTGAAGGAGTACCAATAGTGATAAAATTTAAAATATATCAAGGAAATGAAAATATCATTTTAGGAATAAAATGGTTAGAACAAGTAAATCCATATAATCTAGAAAACAAACAGTTAACAATAAATTATGAAAATAAAAGAGTAATAATAAAAAGGACCTTAGTATGAAAATATACATACTTGCAAAGATAATAATAGAGGGATATTACAACAGATATTATACACCAATAATAGATACGGGAGCAGAAGCTAATATATGTAAATACAATTGTTTACCAGAAGATAAATGGGAAAAATTAAAAACACCGATAGTAGTAACATAATTTAATTACGAGGGAAGCATGATTACATATAAAGCAAAAAATATAAAAATATAAATATGGGATAAGATATTAACTATAGAAGAAATATATAACTTTGAATTAACTACAAAAGATATGCTATTAGGAATGCTATTTTTAGAAAAATCATACTCATATATAATAACAAAAACACACTAGTGGTTCACGACACCGTGTAAACAAAAAATAGGAGCAAAAAGAGTAAATAATAAAAAACGAAAAACAACAGAATGGATAAAAGGAAGTGAAAAAATTACACAAAAATTAGAAAATATAAAAGAAGAAGACCCTAAAATAGAATTAATTATATTCTCTATAAATAAAGTAAAAATAATTCAAGATAAGTAAGAATTATTATATAGTGAGGATCCCCTACAAAGATGGGAGAAACATAAAACAAAAGTAAAAATTGAGTTAATTGATAATAATAGTATAATAACCCAAAAACTATTAAAGTATAATTTTAATGATTTAACCGAATTTAAGATACATATAGATGAATTACTAGAAAAAGGATATATACAAGAAAGCAATAGTAAGCACACAAGCACGACATTTATCGTAAATAAACATAGTGAACAAAAAAGAGGAAAAAGCAGAATGGTTATTGATTATAGAAATTTAAATGCAAAAACCAAAACATATAATTACCCGATACCAAATAAAATACTAAAGATAAGACAAATACAAGGATATAATTATTTTAGCAAATTTGATTGTAAATCAAGACTTTATCACTTAAAACTAGAAGAAGCATCTAAAAAACTAACAGCATTCACCGTACCACAAGGATTTTATGAATGGAATGTACTACCATTTGGATATAAAAACGCACCAGGCAGATATCTACACTTTATGGACAATTACTTTAAACAAATAGAAAATTGTGTAGTGTACATTGATGATATATTATTATATTCCAAAACACAAGATGAACATATAAGATTATTAGAAAAAATTATCCACATCATAGCATATTCAGGTATAAGTCTAAGTAAAAAGAAAGCTGATATAATGAAAAATCAAATAAAATTCTTAGGAATACAAATTGATAAAAAACGGAATAAAAATGCAAACACACATAGTACAAAAAATAATTAACTCAAATGAACAACTAGACACAAAAAGAAATTACAATCATTCTTAGGACTAGTAAATCAAGTAAGATAATGCATACCAAAATTAGCAGAGAATTTAAAACCATTACAACAAAAATTAAAGAAAGATATAAAATATCAGTTTGATAAAAACGACCAAATGCAAATACAAAAGGTAAAATTATTATGTAAAAACTTACCTAAACTATATTTTCCGGATGAAAACAAAAATTTACTTATATAGTAGAATCAGATACGAGTGAAAAAAGTTATGAAGGAATATTAAAATACAGATATGATGGCAATACGATAAAACATCATTGTAGGTATTATTCAATAACATTTAATAATACAGAAATAAAATGGGAAATAAATAGAAAAGAATTATATTCAGTGTATAAGTGTTTATTATCATTTGAACCATATATTGTATATAACGAATTTATAATAAGAACAGATAATACACAAGTAAAATGATGCCTAACAAGAAAAATACAAGATTCAGTAACAACAAAAGAAATAAGGAGATTGGTATTAAATATATTAAATTTTACATTTACTATTGAAGTAATAAAAACTGATAAGAATGTTATTGCAGATTACCTATCACGACAAATATACTCAGACTGAGACTGAGGAAGAAGATACAATTGAAAAGATACTCAAAGCTCTTACTACACTTTGTACAAAAGTGGATAGTATGGACAACAAGATACAAAAGCTAAAGACTAATGAAGATAATCTGAAGTCTAAAGCTAGTCAGCAGCATGACTATAAAAATGCGGAGCTACGTCGATCGAAAGACGAAAAAAACCCAGAGCTAAAAGGAGACGATGGGAAACTCCTTAAAACCCATAACGTTTGTTTAAATACAACTGCATGTACAAGCAAACAAGTTAGCGATAAAAAACATAAAAATGCGAACTTAAACCAGCTATTCGCAAAACCATTTACCCAAAGGACACCTAGACATATGTCCATAGAACCACAAACATCTACATACGCAGATAGTTTGCAAAAGAAAAATGAGAAAAAGACATAACTACATCACACGAACCTATATTGAAAATATCCACAAAATCCAAACCTATTTAAACCGCAACCCCAGATCAACTACAAAAGAACCAAACCAGGATTATTTGACACAAAAGTTACAAGGATATAACAAGTTAATTGCACAACCGAAAACTAATAATAATTTAGTAAGAACATGTTACAACTACGGACTGTTAAATACCGTATACACATACGACGGAGAAGAAGTTAGTGGAATACCAGAACTACACAAAGCATTTGTCACATACAAAAGAGTTACAAAAGGAAATTTATTTTATATAAAATTCTATACAGCACCAGCGGAGATATTATACGAGGAAATAAAACCTCCAATACAGGTTATCAAGATAAGATTAACTAAAGATATGATTATACCCGAGGATATCGGACAACAAGAAGAGATATGCAAAATAGAGATACCAAGTTTTTATGCCAACAAAAGGATAATTGGTATATCAACGATTATACAAGAGCTAGCAAATAATTATTTAAACGGAAACGCTATATGAAGCTACTATGCAAGAGACCAGCTAATGATTTATTCCAATTCAAGGGAGCTAAGGAAAGATGATATGGATGAAGTTCAAAGATGGATTTTATCACTACTTAAGCCAGAAGAACGACCTACGACATGAGCACTAAAAGAATGATTTATTTCAGCAGAATTATTAACCATATATTGCAAGCTAATTGATCATAAATACTCGGACCATATATGTTCAAAGTGCAACGGAGAAGATAATATAATTCCAGACGTCCAGCTAGAATAAGAGATAAAAACGGAAGCTCAAAAGATAAGGAGATGATAAAGATAAAGATGAAGGAAAAGAAGACATATGGCAGAAAAAGATAAGGACGAAATAAAAAGTCTTAAAGTTGTAGAGTAAAGTCGTAAAATAGATAAGTATGGTAGTAGGTATGGTAAAGTAAATATGGTTAAGTAGATAAGATGTGAAGATATTTGTCCTATTGTAAAAAGTCATGAATGGTGTAAATAGTATATAGTAGTGTGTCATAATGTGTGTCGTAAATTAGGTACGTGTCATCATAAAGTGAATAGTGCACAGTGTGTGTGTCATAATAATGATGACAAGTGTAGGATAGTACGTATAAAGTAAGAACTCTATTTCTATATAAAGGGAGACATATGTAAATAAGGGGGCAACGCCTAAATAAAAATCCTCTCTTTTCAAAAACTCTTTCAAGATACTAACTACTTAAAAGTTAATGGATAAATCTGAAATCCAATTAGATATTTCAGATAGCATGGATAAGCAAGAGGCAAATGTATATTGTTCAAAAAATATGCGGAACTAATTTCATATATTCCTGAATATCATATATATGATTGAATAAATTTATGTTAGTTATTATGTATTAGAATTATTTGAATCACGATTTTTAGTTTATTAGCACACTAGAAATAGGGAGAAAACTTCTATACTATGTCATCCTAATGTTAAAGCAGGTAGGCGAGGAAGCCGTTTAGGAGAGTAAACAAAGTTGAGGTGCTGATAAGAAGAAAGTATCTGCTAAAGTACGATGCTAGTAGTGACAGGAAAACATGATAAAGATAATCTAGTTCATAATGATCTAATATGAATTTAATCAATTATGAATATGATAGGAAGGAATAATTTGAAATAAAAAAACCTGCATAATAAAGAACATGACTACATACATGCATGATGAAATGATAAAAAACTATGAAACTTTAATCTTATATATACTTAACGGTATAGAAATAATTGAATTAAGAAGAATAACATGGAAAAAAATATTTAATGATTATGAATCAGAAGATATATTAAATCAAGAATGGTATGAAATAGATTTACAAGATTTATATTTAGATAATGAAAGAATAGAATGGTACGATTTAGAAATAAATTCAGATTAAAATAAATTACGAATATTTACAATATTGGATAGGAGCTATGGAAGAAATAAAATTATTAGAACAATTAATGGCGAAAAATTTATATATGTACTAAAAAACCCAAGATATGTTATATCTAGAGTATATCATAAATAATATTACAAATTAAAACAACTATCGGAAGAATATTACAATAAATATTATTACATATTACCATGAATTTAGCACTACCAAAAAATAATATTAAAGAGATATCAAAATTAAGACACTTAGCAAAAGAATATTATAATAAAATCTTTAAAATAAAATACTCACCTACCACACTACCATCTACCACACTACCACTTTCATGAATTCACCAACTACTAGTTCCGAACTGAAAAAAAAAAACATTATCTAAACAACCTCAAATTGTCAAATCACTTCATAACAATGAGTGTTTCTTATTTGATCGTTTCTAATGAGCATACCGAATTTCAGATCATTCAGAGTTCAAAAATAATATTTATCTCCAAAGCTATGATCAAATTCATATTCAAACGATTTCAAGAAAAATAATCAGATCTTATCCTTATCATATATCAATTCATATTAACTCTTCATGTGTAATCATGTAATACATAGAACATAAATAAAATTGATATAAAGGGTTTCATTCATACTAAATCACATTATAATTCCAAAGAACGAGTTTAAAATCATAACCACATAGCAATGAGTACTTCTTACTAGGCCATTATCAATGAACGTACAAAATTTCAGCTCAATTGAAGTTTATAAAAACAATTATTCCAAAAGCTATGACCAAATTTTAATTCAAGTGATTTAAGAATCTTTAGAAATTAAAACAATATGACCTACATTCTTATCACACATCAATTCATGTTAAATAACCATGTACAATCATATTCCAAATTTGACATAAACATAACCGATATAAATAATGATCTTATCATATTCAAATCAAATTTTAATCTGACAAACTACTTAAAACTCATCTAAATGATTTTAAATGAAACCATCAAATTTCAAGTCAATTAGAGATCAAAAAATTTCATGACCACATAAACTATGACCAAATTTGACAAATAACTGTTTTATAGGCATAGTTAAAGATTAAAACAACTTGATTCAAATTTCATTATCCTTTAATAATTATCTCATGAGCATAATGTTATGTGTCTTTCCTTTGATTAAGACACACAACATCTTTTTATCGCAAATTGTCCTCTCGATTAATGTACCCGAGAATTCAAGATATTACATTTTTACCTGTCATATCAGTGAAAACCTTTAATATCATCTATTCTCATGAATTAATTAAGTGATACTAATATCTAAAGTTTAATCTCCACTTGAGTAAACAAACTTTTACTAGTATACATTTATGTAGGACAATTTATACATGTTATATTGAGTTTATTCTAATGACTGAAATAAATAAACCACCTTAGTGTATCTTATTTATTAATCATAATTCTCAATTCATATATTAATATAACCTTATATATAGAGAGAGAGAGAGAATTTTTTTTGTGATTTCAAATAAATAATTAATTTCATAAGAATGATTTATCAATCATTAATTCTTAAAGTATACATGCATATGTAAGAAATCAAAGCTCATATAATTATAAAAGAAAGAAAGAAATTAGAAAAAAGGAAAAATATCCTAATACAATGATGGCACCAGTGGCTGTTACCGTCACTTCATGAATTATATATATTTCTCCTTTTCTTTTGAAGTTTTGGCAAAGTGAACAAAATAGTACAAGAATTTCTACTCCAAAAAATTAAGGAATTCTTTGTTCAAAACTATTTTTCAACAATCCACTTTTGTCGTCAAAACAAATAAGAAAAATTTATAAAAAAAAAACTTATTCTTGGCTAATCAAACGGAACAAGCACATGTAGGTCAACTGTATCCATTATTTGACAAATATTACATATAGCACTTCCTTTTATGCCTTTTTATACGTGAATATGAAAAAAAAAACATACTCATGTACATAATAACAAATATGTATAACTAGATTAGGCTATCTATTTAGATGCAAACTTAGCTATTGATGCCAATTGTTAGAAAATTATATGCAAAGCGGAAGCATATCAGAATCTTACGGCTTACATGAATAATAGATAACCAAATCGCTTATGCTAGAACATATACAATTATACTAGAACACAAAAACTTGTTGAAATTTCAGTCAAGAATTACCTCTTGAAGCGTGAGCAGATATATTCAAGTGAATTCACAAGTTAGACAAATCTTCCTTCAAGCGAATTCCCAAGTTAGATAGATCTTCAAGTGAATTCAAAAGATACACAACAGACATGTAGTCTTCTACAATGATCTAAAATTCACATCCGAACTCTCTCAATACTTGGGTGGGCAAGTATGAATAGAAACATTCAATCTTTTTCTAGGTTAAGAGAATCCCTACTTATAGAGATTTCTTCCCAATCCAAAAAGTAGAACAAAACACAGTCTATTTTCGTTAACCATAAAAATACACGATTGTTTTCTTTTTTAAAAGAAAAACTCACGCTAGTCTCTTCTTTTCTCCTTAGAAATAGGATTCTGAGTTCTAGTAAATATGGGCACTGTAGGGACCACAAAATTAAGTATTGAGGCTTCCTATTATAAAAATAATTCCAAATAATTAATTTAAATTATTCTTACCATTATAAATTACAAATCATTCCACTAGAAATTCGTAATTCCACTCCTCTATTTATATTTCAAAATTCTCCATTAAACACTTATGTAATTCTCCATGTTAAGTTTACAAATACTAATCAATAAATTAAATTACTGAAGAATTTAATTCAATGATTAATTTTCTTTAAAGCACTACTTAACTTATTTCATGTGTCGGATTCATAAATTCACTTGTAAGGTTTGACACGATGAAAACTGATATGCTTCTCAATAAGGCATATCAATCAATCTTTATAACGAGACGTTGCTTCCATCGACAAACTTATTATATTTCACCAATATATATTATTATCATCCAATCTACCAAACATATTTACCCATCTCAGAATCTCATATTTTAATAAATCAAAATGATAATATATCTAAAATAGAATATAAATATATTCAATACTTAAAAATACAATGAATAACAAGAATAGCGACTATAGACAAAAACTTAATGAAATAATTATAGAAACACGACAAGAATTAGAACATAGGCAAAATTGACTTAATAGTAATATATTGGCAGGAATTTGTCACAAATTTATAGTAGCACAAAGAA